>NW_015506734.1:206212-259678 GCF_001515645.1 Sinocyclocheilus grahami
TAAACCAGCAAAGGACCAGCATAAACCAGCAAAGGACCAGCATAAACCAGCAAAGGACCAGCTTAAACCAGCATCCCAGCGTCAAAACATACCTAACCAGCATGTGCTGGTTTTTTCAACAGGGTAAACTATGGTTAGTGTAGCAAAACCGTGGTTAATTTGTGGTTACCATGTTTTAACTATAGTAACCATGTTTTATTTTTTTTTATTTGTAGTAAAACTATGGTTAATTTTCATAAGGGAGATCTTGTATTTTGTATTTAATTCTTAATATATCTTTGAAATTGTCACAAAAGCTCAGAGCTTCAGCTAGTAACATCAGCTTGTTAGCATATTAGCAGTTAGCTTAATAAACTTAGATTTGTTCAGGGTCACAGTTCTCCTCTCCATTATAAAACCTCAGTATTAAGTTAGCAAGATGCAAAACTTCATTAGAAAGTGGCTATAAGTGTGAAAATTTGTACTTCAACACACCTCATCTGAAATAATCCTGTACTGTTTTGCAGATCCTGTGCTTATTTTCACCAGTGTAAAAAGTCTGAAGCTGAACCGTTTCTTCATTAACACTTTTGCACTCGTATATTACCTTACCATTTGGATTTTCACAGCACAGGTTTTATGCTGAGGTGATGTTGTAGAGAATATAAACAACTTATTAGTACTTGAAGGCACACATTAATTTTCGCATTGCAGGCTGCTTGACTGTAATGGGGACGTGCAGTTACTCCTGTGAATTATATTACAGGTGGATCTGAGCCTTATAGAGTCTTATTTTGCAGGTATGTGTAGGTCTGCTTGAGGCTGGAGTGTAACTGTCAAACTAACTTGTGTCTGAAAAAAGTTACATGAAAGAATATGATCAAGAACCTAGAAAAACAAAACAAACAAACAAACAAAAATTATCAAGCACTATTGTTACAGTGAAGAATATCTCATTGCTAAAGGCAGATATTTCTATGATCCTTGGAGATAAATTTGGTATGACTGGAATAATACAGAGCACACAAAACAGATATACAGTAGTTTATATACACTCACAGTATGCTTAAACGGTTTAGATTTGGAAACATTATGCAGTGCAGTAATGACATCAGTGGAATGTGTCTTGACTATTAACAGTGCAAATCACACACATCTGAAATGCAATGAAAAATTAACTATGAACATGCATACGTTTGAACGCCACTGGGCACATGAATAAAGTAGAAAGACTGTAGATCTAGACTGTCTTTCATATTAAGAATAAACACTTCAACAAGTGCAGCAGCAATAATTAAAGTAAGGAATGATTTTCACAAGTCTCTGATTTTGTGTCTATACATTACTGTGTCACTGTATGTTGATGTCAGTCATTGAAAAAATCTTCTATGAAGTCTTGGACATGTATAATGTGTGCTTTTCCAATTTGCGTGTTAGCTGATGGATGATTTTAAAGGCTGCTTTTAATATTTAAAAGCCTTGATTTGGCACTAAATGTTCAGCAAAAAGATGTTCTTTCACAATTTTGTTCCAGAAATCCACCACCAACCTCTTTGTTTAGCTTCTCTAGTCCATCCAGCACCAGCAGAACATCTTCATCTTCTTTTGTCCAGCTCATGGTCTCAGTGGTTTCAAACCATTGCTGGATGATTGACTGAAAGTCTAAAGCAAGTCTAGACAATGAAAAATGTAACACAGAAGCTCAAGCTCAACACAAACTCCAGCATGTGTGAATCCATGGAAGGTTTCAAATGAAAACACTTGTGTTTTTTCCTCTCTTCTGTGCAGCTGGTGTTGGATAAAAGTGTTGTGAGGATCTATCGCACATGTTGAGCCACAAAAGCCCCCAGTGACTCATTATAGACTGCAAAAGCCAGCCGTCCCTAAAGAGAGCCTGAGATATTATCACACCCGCACTGAGAGACAGTGAGACTGAGACCTCACAACCAATGAAGAAAAGAGAGAGAGGATGCTGGTTAATCACAGTGAATTTTAAATGTAGACACATCACAGCTGTTACTCTTTTTCAGTAGTGATAAAATGTTGAGGGCTTAGGAATTGCAAATATATATATATAACAAATTTTTTTTTATATATATATATATATTTTGAGGAATTAAAAACTGTAAGAGATGTAACTTAGAACCAATAAAGTCCACAATGTCTGATAAGAAATGAAAAACATTTCACTCTCACACTCAGCAGATGGAGCTATAAAGCAAGAAACGGCTGGATTTTGAGCCGGACATGCAAGCAATTTTTAATTTTAGATATTTTAAACACAAAATAAAGGCTGACAAAATGACAAAATGGTGTATTAACTTTTTTTCAGAATTTGCTAGTAAATTTCACAAATCATCTGCAAAAAAGACAAACATTCAAACATTCAATTCTGAAGTCAAAAGACTACAAAATTATTTTATTGTAAAATGTGCTACAACAATCTTTGGTTTTTGTATAACTCATTATAATTATTATTATTTTAACAATGCAGTTCAGTATTTCGCCACAGGCAAACGAACACAAATGTCATACACATGCAAACTTGTTTCGTCTAGAATATTCTAGTCCGGCTACTCTAACCAGTGTCATATCTTCACTGATGACACATTTGGATTTTTTCTGAAATAATCTTGTGTAACCAGTTTTCTCTAAAAATATCGTTGAAATAATGTTACACTTAACTTCCTGGACTCAGTAACCATGTTTCTTCAAAACAGACAGGTTGCATATTTTAAATGATTATTACACATATTTCATACAAAAATTAGGTCAGAATGCTTAAATCAGCATATCTAAAATCTATTTTAAGTTTGAAAGTAATTTGAGCAAAGCGGTTTTAGCCAATGCATTTCTCTCATGTGAATTTAGATCATACTGTAAATGCTAAATTATACACTTCTTATTTTTTCAGGCATACATCTAGCTTTTTTAATGTAGAGAAACATGCTTGTGCACCTTTAATTATTACAAAGGTCAGACATCAGAGATGAGTGTGTTTTCGTGTAAGCACAGAGAGTGTTTACTGTAACTCTCAGAGATAGCTTGATGTCACTCGTCCAGTCGCATTTTTCAGCTTCGAGTTAGAAAGACATATTGACAGCTTGTTATTGACAAATGTTGTTTTAATGCAACAACAAATCTTTCAGTTGCAAGCATTACAAAAAAATAAAAAAAATGCAGCATGCACACATAAATGTGCTGATCCTATCATTTTATTGAAAGCCAACTTGCCCATTTTCTTGGGAGTGACTTCAGCCTGTTAGGCTTGTTAAACAAACCAGTATTTCCATTAAAGCTGACATTTCATCCAGACACTCAACGCAGAGGCTGCTGTGTAAGAATATATGTTTATATTTGCTTAATAGCTAAATTGTGTCTCTCAAAAATGTTGTGACTGTAAAAAATATTCCACACTTCTGCTGTAACACTTCAATAAATTAATACATAATACAGAATTTTACAATTATAAAATATCATATCACTCAATAAAGTAATGAATTGTTTTGCTGTAAACAGACAGGCGAAGTTCTTCTGTGAGGTGAAAACCTTTAGTCCGGTGATCACCATGAATTCCAGGTAAGCTGAAATCAACCTGCTTTCTATAGAAGGGTAAATACAAATTTAAATAAAATAAAATAAAAATAAGTAAATACAAATGTAATTTAAAAAATGATGTGTAACAATTGTTTTTGGTGTCATTTGATGGACGGAATGGTCAAACAAACAAACAAACAAGTAAATAAATACATACATATAGACATTATTGGTAATACTGATTTCTCACGCCACTAATTATATCACTGAATTCTAAGACAGTGAGTAGTAATATCATTTTGATAAAAATAGAAAATAAAAAAGCATATTTGTGTTGAAATCACTTAAAAAAATGTCAGACCTCTCTAACTCTAAATTTTCTAGTGATTGCATCTACATTTTTCATTTGGCCTGTAAAGTGAATTTTATCAATTGTGACTAAATTTTTTTTTATATATATATATATATATTTTGAGGAATTAAAAACTGTAAGAGATGTAACTTAGAACCAATGAAGTCCACAATGTCTGATAAGAAATGAAAAGCATTTCACTCTCACACTCAGCAGATGGAGCTATAAAGCAAGAAACGGCTGGATTTTGAGCCGGACATGCAAGCAATTTTTAATTTTAGATATTTTAATCACAAAATAAAGGTATTTTTACTGACAAAATGGTGTATTAACTTTTTTTCAGAATTTGCTAGTAAATTTCACAAATCATCTGCAAAAAAGACATTGAATTAAACATTCAATTCTGAAGTCAAAAGACTACAAAATTATTTTATTGTAAAATGTGCTACAACAATCTTTGGTTTTTGTATAACTCATTATAATTATTATTATTTTAACAATGCAGTTCAGTATTTCGCCACAGGCAAACGAACACAAATGTCATACACATGCAAACTTGTTTCGTCTAGAATATTCTAGTCCGGCTACTCTAACCAGTGTCATATCTTCACTGATGACACATTTGGATTTTTTCTGAAATAATCTTGTGTAACCAGTTTTCTCTAAAAATATCGTTGAAATAATGTTACACTTAACTTCCTGGACTCAGTAACCATGTTTCTTCAAAACAGACAGGTTGCATATTTTAAATGATTATTACACATATTTCATACAAAAATTAGGTCAGAATGCTTAAATCAGCATATCTAAAATCTATTTTAAGTTTGAAAGTAATTTGAGCAAAGCGGTTTTAGCCAATGCATTTCTCTCATGTGAATTTAGATCATACTGTAAATGCTAAATTATACACTTCTTATTTTTTCAGGCATACATCTAGCTTTTTTAATGTAGAGAAACATGCTTGTGCACCTTTAATTATTACAAAGGTCAGACATCAGAGATGAGTGTGTTTTCGTGTGAGCACAGAGAGTGTTTACTGTAACTCTCAGAGATAGCTTGATGTCACTCGTCCAGTCGCATTTTTCAGCTTCGAGTTAGAAAGACATATTGACAGCTTGTTTTAATGCAACAACAAATCTTTCAGTTGCAAGCATTACAAAAAAATAAAAAAAATGCAGCATGCACACATAAATGTGCTGATCCTATCATTTTATTGAAAGCCAACTTGCCCATTTTCTTGGGAGTGACTTCAGCCTGTTAGGCTTGTTAAACAAACCAGTATTTCCATTAAAGCTGACATTTCATCCAGACACTCAACGCAGAGGCTGCTGTGTAAGAATATATGTTTATATTTGCTTAATAGCTAAATTGTGTCTCTCAAAAATGTTGTGACTGTAAAAAATATTCCACACTTCTGCTGTAACACTTCAATAAATTAATACATAATACAGAATTTTACAATTATAAAATATCATATCACTCAATAAAGTAATGAATTGTTTTGCTGTAAACAGACAGGCGAAGTTCTTCTGTGAGGTGAAAACCTTTAGTCCGGTGATCACCATGAATTCCAGGTAAGCTGAAATCAACCTGCTTTCTATAGAAGGGTAAATACAAATTTAAATAAAATAAAATAAAAATAAGTAAATACAAATGTAATTTAAAAAATGATGTGTAACAATTGTTTTTGGTGTCATTTGATGGACGGAATGGTCAAACAAACAAACAAACAAGTAAATAAATACATACATATAGACATTATTGGTAATACTGATTTCTCACGCCACTAATTATATCACTGAATTCTAAGACAGTGAGTAGTAATATCATTTTGATAAAAATAGAAAATATAAAAAATGATGTGTAACAATTGTTTTTGGTGTCATTTGATGGACGGAATGGTCAAACAAACAAACAAACAAGTAAATAAATACATACATATAGACATTATTGGTAATACTGATTTCTCACGCCACTAATTATATCACTGAATTCTAAGACAGTGAGTAGTAATATCATTTTGATAAAAATAGAAAATAAAAAAGCATATTTGTGTTGAAATCACTTAAAAAAATGTCAGACCTCTCTAACTCTAAATTTTCTAGTGATTGCATCTACATTTTTCATTTGGCCTGTAAAGTGAATTTTATCAATTGTGACATCACGGTCTGTTAACATGGGCTCAATCAGAAATGATATATGTATAAGTGTACCAATCTATTTTGTTGGTCAATTGTTTATTTATCTGTCCCAAAACAAAAACATGTATTAAAAAATGGAAATGCAGACCACAGACAACAGAGTTAACATTAACAAATCATCTTCAACACTGGATATTTCGTATTGGTTATTTTCGGAAAAAAACAAAACAAAAACAAATATACATGAATACAAACAATGAACACAAATGAAGATGCCTTCTAACAGGATGTCTTAATGTGGTTAAGAAAACTTACCTAATAGCCCATGCACCACATCTAGCAAAGGACAGAAGTTCATATTATATGCTTTACTAGCATAAAGAGGCTGAGATCAACTGAGGTTCCCTTTCAAGGGAACTTCGAACTGCATCCTCTAGGGGTCGCTATGGGGAACACCTCGTCGTGACCCATGTCGGAAGCATATATTCAAAAAACACCAACAACAAGTTGGCCGGCGACAGCCCATGACGTCACTACCGGTGCGACTATAGTATAACTAGGCGCAGGGAGAACACGTCATTCTCTTCTTCGTCTTCACTGACTGTTTTGTTTGAAGCGTGCATCCCGTGGTAAGAGCGATGTCTATTCCTATCATTATGGCGAGTACTAGCAAAGTGTTTAGAGGATGTGTGCATCCGTGTTGTCGTTATTTGACACCTGATGACACACACGATCTATGCACTGTTTGTTTGGGCGAAGAGCGCACACGCGATGTCCTCGAGGGGGCAATATGCATTCACTGCGAGCGTTTTTCAATGAAAAAGCTTCGCTCTCGTTTATCTCTCTTTTCGAGGAAAGAGGGGCAGCCATCTGCTTCCCGCGGTTCAGAAACTGAACTGCTTCTCCACGGCCTCCAGCTCGACCTGCACCGAATGCAGCTCGAACGTGTCCTCACCTGCACTCAAAGGTAGACACACATCCGCCATTAAAGCAAGTAACAGTGAGTAAAACGATGGTAATGTGTGTGAATAGAGTATTAGTGTAAGCGAGATTAGCGGCAACCCCGCTGTCGATGCTAGTGGGCTATATGCTAATAGCGGACTCGGAAGTCAAAAATAGAACTAGTGCTAACAAAGCGCTCTGATTGTTTTTGTTGTAGAATACGATAGGAGATATATTCACACGTTATAGAACTGAAAAGGATGGTGTATAAAATTGATTTTAAGATAAAAATGGGATGACAAAGAATTAACTTGACGGAGCTCAAACTGAAACCACACGGCAGCAACAAACAGAAGTCTATGGAAAGTCCCCACAATTCAGAGAAAACCCCCCCCTTGCCTTAGAGGGTTGTATTTGAGCTTGCCTCTCCCGTTTGGCTCAGTACTTCCGGGTATCTGTGAACAGATGCTTGGGAAGCTCTTAAATCCATGCAATGGTAAGTGCACAAGCTAAGCTTTGTGCACTTTCTGAAATCCATATGGTGGTAAGTATGCACGCTGAACACTTTGCGCACTTTCTAAAATCCACATAGTGGTAAGTGGGCATGCTGAGCACTTTTCACACTTTCTAAAATCCGCATAGTTGGAAGTGTGCACGTTAGACTGTGTGCACTTTCTGAAATCCTGTATGGTAAGGGTTACGCGTTATTAGCCTCGTTCCCTTTCTCTGAGTTTTTTTAGACCCCAGTACCTTGGGCTCCACTCAACCAGTGTGTCTCTGTTGACACACTTTTGAAGCATCGTCCCCCCGTCACCATTGAGGGTTATTGTGAGCATGGTGCTTTCTTTCAAGCGTTTGAAAATTCTCTCCCTTTCTGAGGAGTTGGATTCCTCGCTCCGTTTTATCAAAGGGCTGCCTATGAGCACGCTACTCCTTTTCAGAGTTTTCCTCTCATGTGAGAGTTGAGTTCTCTGTTTTTCCCAGAGCACCTGGAACCAGCAGCATCAGGCGAACTAGGTCCTCCCTCCGCCTCTCTGATGCGCTGAGTTTTGGCTAGCTTGCAGTATGCTTACCCTTCTGATTTCTAACGATCGTGCTGTAGGCTGAGCCCCCTCTCATTGAGAGCTGGGTGTTGTGCTTCCTCAGCTAAGGTAACTTACTACTAGCCATTCCAGCATTGGAACATGCTGTAGGTCGAGCCCCCCTCTCGATTGAGAACTGGGTATGTTGCTCCCTCAGCTAAGTAACTTACTGCTAGCTGTTCCACGAGGGCCCTTTAGAATGATATCTTTAAAATCCATGTCATGGTAAGTGAGCAAGTCTTTGTACAGTTTCTAAAATCCACACTGTGGTAAGTTTGCACGCTAGTACTTTGCGTTCTTTCTAAAACCCTGTATGGTGAGGGCTTCGCGTGGCAACTTCGTGCCCTTTCTTGACCTGGTTAAGCCCCGGTTCCACCTTGGGCACCACTCCACCTATGTATCCTCTGGATACCAACTTTTAACAGGGTGTTGCTACTAGTGGTCTGTTGAGACAGTTCCTTCAGCATATGCAGGGCAAGCGGTAGCCCCTGTGTGACAGGCCAAGACTTAGTATGATTCTAGGCTCTTGGTGGTATTCCCTTAAATTAATCTATTCCTGATTCCAAGCCGTGAGATCTACCCAGGGCCCAGGAGTTCTGGCCCTAACAGGTAAGTTTTTTGGGATATGTAACCTAGGCCTTTGGCCATAGGGGATAATGTCACTGACAGCTATCTTAACGTCCCAGGGGCAACTCCCATGGCTATGGTAGAGTTGGTACTTAGTGCTCGCCATGGTTTCTGGCATGCACTCCCCTCAGCATGGTGGCGTGGGTATACCGTTCCCCATAGCGACCCCTAGAGGACGCAGTTCGAAGTTAACTTGAAATGGAATGTCTTAGGTTATGTATGTAACCATGGTTCCCTGAGTAGGGAACGAAACACTGTGTCCTCTAGGTTTCCTGCCATGCTTCGGATGCAAGCTTCAGACAAAGAAGTGAATGACGTATTCTCTTGGTGCCTATTTGTACTATAGTCGCACCGGTAGTGACGTCATGGGCTGTCGCCGGCCAACGTGTTGTTGGTGTTTTTTGAATGTATGCTTCAGACACGGGTCACGACGAGGCATTCCCCATAGCGACCCTTAGAGGACGCAGTGTCTCGTTCCCTACTCAGGGAACCATGGTTACATACGTAACCTAAGACATTTTTCTTCATTAAAGGGATAGTTCACCCAAAAATTTAAATTCTGTCATTAATTACTCACTCTCATGTCATTCAAAACCCGTAAGACCTCCGTTCATCTTTGGAACACAAATTCATATTTGTGAACAAAGATATTTTTGATATAATCTGAGAGCTCTCGGACCCTCCCATAGACAGCAACACAACTGAAATGTTCCCAGGTCCAGAAAGAACATCATTAAAATAGTCCATGTGGCTTCAGTGGCTCAACCATAATGTTATGAAGCTACAAGAATACTTTTTTTGCACAAATAAAACAAAAATAACAACTTTATTCAACAATTCTTCTCCACCGCAACATTGAGCAGATCTAAATTGAATGCTGCGGACAACACTTTTCATTTAATTTTCATTTTATTCGCGACAGACGTAATGGATTTAGTTTAAATGTACAGCAGCATTTGTGTCCGTGTGTAGTTTCTACAAGCGATAACTGAGAATATGTGGATATTACGTCATTGATAAGCGACAATGACCAGGGACGAGCCATTATTTAAAACTTATTTAAACATTTAAAAATCCTTGGGAACTTTTGGGTTAACGTAAGTACACAACTACATGGAATATATCACACTGTGCAGGTAGTTTTTGGATATTTTATCACGAAAATCTTACATATTGTGCCTTTAAGCATTGACATAATGAAACTCTGTCAAGCTGCTTTAAAAGTATAATTGTGAAATGTGGCAATCAAATTGACAATCTCACACAAAAAAATGTCTGTTTATTAATGAGCATTTCTACTCATGCTGTACAATTATTCTGAGAAACATTTGTCTCTGTATTTTATAGACAGCCAAGTCCTTCACCATGCAGATCAACTCTGATTCATCAAGGTCCTCCAAAACGATATTATCTACTTACAGAGAAAAAAGTTCTTGATGAATATGGAAAAGTCAGAAAATGGACTTGCGGGATAAAAGATAATAGTAAACCAAACAAAATCATTCTGCTGGTGGGGGAGACTGGCGTTGGCAAGACCACCATCATCAACACAATGGTCAACTACTTACTGAATGTGAAGTTTGAGAATGAAATATGGTATGAAATCACAGAAGCAGCAGCCGGAGACCAATCAGAATCACAGACCTCTGAAATCACCATGTATGAGGTCTTTCCTGTAAATAGTCCCATGTCTCTCACCATCATTGATACTCCAGGCTACGGAGACACTAGAGGACTGGACAAAGATCTGGAAGTTGCTGAGAATTTAGCCACTCTGTTTCAGAGCAGTGATGGAGTTCGTGAAGTTGACGCCGTGTGCTTCATGACTCAAGCATCTAAGAATCGCCTCTCAGACAGACAGCATTACATTATCAGTTCAATTCTGTCTTTGTTTGGAAAAGACATTGTGAACAACATTGTGTTTTTAATCACACATTCTGATGGTCTGCCACCCAAAAACGTCCTCGGTGCCATTAATAAAGCTAGAATCCCCTGCAGACGAGACAAAAGTGGCCAACCTGTTTATTTCTCATTCAACAACCGTCAGGCTGATGAACGTCACACTAGAGAACGTCACATTCGTGCTCAAAGAGATGCCTGGGAAGACAGCATGGAAGAGATAAAGCAATTCCTTCAGTCTCTGAATGAAATGAGCAGAAGAAGTTTAGAGCTGACTTCGGACGTCCTGATTGAGCGCATTCATTTTGAAGCAACTATCTGCAACTTACAGCTGCGAGTTCAAGAAAAGGAGCTAAAAAAGGCTGAACAACTTCAGATTCAGGAGGCAATGATGCAAAACAAGGAAAAGATTGAAGATTGTAAAAACTTTGCCATTAAAATCAAAAAGCCTGTCAAAATGAAGGTTCCCATTGAGAGCAAGTCATGGAAGCACAGGAAGGCGACGACCTGCACCGTCTGTGAGGAAAACTGCCATGAGTTTGACTGCTGGTGGGGTGCAAATCCTAGCAAATGTGAAGTCATGAAAGACGGATTCTGCACCGTGTGTTCAGGGAAGTGTCACCACAGCAAACACGTCAAAGAAAACAAGAAATATGTCATCAGAACCTCAAGCAAAATTATAGAATATGACTCTACAAGAAGGGAAAATAAAAAAGCCCAAGAACAAACCAACAGGTTTTCAGCTGTAATGGATGATGTTGACAAAGACCTGCAAGAGATTGAAACCCATAAGTCAATGCTTCTGTTCAATGCTTACAGGACCATCAAGAATCTGTCTCAGATCGCGTTAAAACCAGACTCTGCCTTCACTCTTCAGCATCTGGACTTCTTCATCCCCAGAGTGAGGGAGGCTGGGAAAGAAAACTGGGCCCGAGAGCTGGAGGAGATGAGGGGAAACGCTGAAGCTGAAGAAGCAAATAAAGATGCCATGAGTTATCTTAAAGCTGGCCTGACAAAAATGTTCCTTAGTAGGAAATGAACAAATGTGATTAGACTTGTCTGTTATGTTTTTCTTAAAGGTAAAAATAAAATAAAATACAGGTTTCAAAAAGTGTTTTTCACAGCAATGCCACAGAATAAGCTTTTTTGGCTCCCCAAAGAACTCTCATTTTGATGCTTAAGGGTCTTTCAGGGGAACATCTACAGGAACATCTACAGAAAACCTGCACAGACAGTTCAGATGTCAGCTTGTTTAAATCAACATCACTGAAAAAGAAACATTTTGTACTAACACATTTTAAGTGAATTTTACTGCTACTGCTCTAACAATCTACTTAAACTTAAACTTAACATTCATAAAGAAATCAAGTAAATATTGCATAATTATATAAATTTCACATATATAATTATAGAATAAAATATACTTACCTAAGTTAAGTACATTTAACAAAGACAATAAATAACTTTAGCTTGGTAAAAAGTTTGAGTAGTTTTTACTTAGTCAAAGTTTACTTGATAATACTTTGATTTTACTTAATATAGCACCTAATTAAGCCATGCTTTTAAAGTGTATGCTACTTAGAAACATGTAAGTAAATACTGCAATAGATATCATGTAAACACCATATCTACATAATTACTAATGCAGCCCTCATCTGAACACAGAGACTTTAAAACTTGGTACACAATACACATTGACCGTAACATTCTGTAGTTCATTTCTGGGCATAAATCTGTCATTTTGAGTAGAAAATGAACTCCAGATGTAACAAAATCACAAGCAACTAAACCTAACAAAAGCAATGATAAAACAGTGGAAATACAGCTGGAAAACGGGGCATGATATCTGAAAAGTTGAGTAGGTTTTACTTAATTTTACAGTGTTTATATTTACGCTTTAACTTCTACAAGATTAAACTGAGTACCAGTATATAATTTACTTTTTTTTAATTATTGGCTGAACTAACTTTTTCATATACAAATTACATTTGTTTTTTCCTGTAGCATTTACTTCACCACAGAATCATTTTTATCAGTGCAACTAATATTTGTTTTGCATTATTTGAAGGAAATTATTGTAAAATGTTTTTTTCAAGAATAAAACCACTTGACTAAATCAGTCTCATATGATCATAATCATAAACAGTATTTCTTTAGGTGTACGTTTTTTTTTTATGTAGATAAACATTATTGTTCAACTTTAAAGTACAAAGGTCAGATAACAAAGATTAGTTTGTTTCCTGTAACTCACAGAGATAGTTTGATGTCACTCGTACAGTTGCATTTTTCAGCTTCCAGCTAAAAAGAAAACACACAACTGTGGTTGTGGTTACATAACTTTTCTCTATTTGTTTCAGCAGCCCAGAAAGTCAAGATGTCACAGATAAACCCCGCCTACACTCTCCCGCTCGACAGCTTTGTAAAACGAATTGCTATGTATTACAAAAACATACAAAACAATCATAAAAATGGCCATGAAAGCAGATGTAACAACTGGTAGCATGAGCACACACATATTTATTTATTTAAAGTATCAGCACTTTACAGATTCCTAATTATTTCTATGAACATTACTTCAACAAAAATGCATATACATATCTGTATGCATGATACAAAACATATGGTCAGTGTTTTAATTAATTAGTTACAGCCGTCCATTACCAGCATTAGCAATTTCTACCAGCAGGCAACCATGTGTTTTCCCCGCCATTTTATTCATAAGCTATTCAGATATTAGAATGCACATTTGGCTGGGAGGGACTTGTTAAATAAACCAGTATTTCCACCAAAGCTGGCATTTCAGCCAGACACTCAACGCAGAGACTGCTGTGTAAGAATATTTATTTATATTTGTTTAATAGCTAAATTTTGTCTCTAAAAATATGGAATAATATTCCTCAAATATATGTTTTTTATGTTTAAATCATTAAATATAATAATTGCTTATATGTTAAATAAACAACACAGAACTTTACATTAAAAAAAACATTACTCAAAGTAATTTAAGTTTTTTTTGTTTGTGCCCGTGTTAACAGACTGCAGAGTGAAGGCAAAGTTCTTCTGTGAGGAAGACATTTAGTCCAGTGATCACCATGAGTGTCCAGTGAGTTGAAATTCATGTGCATTTTGGAAAGCTAAATTCATACTATTATTTAATAAAGCTCAAATCCCCTGCAGACGAGACAAAAGTGGCCAACCTGTTTATTTCTCATTCAACAACCGTCAGGCTGATGAACGTCACACTAGAGAACGTCACATTCGTGCTCAAAGAGATGCCTGGGAAGACAGCATGGAAGAGATAAAGCAATTCCTTCAGTCTCTGAATGAAATGAGCAGAAGAAGTTTAGAGCTGACTTCGGACGTCCTGATTGAGCGCATTCATTTTGAAGCAACTATCTGCAACTTACAGCTGCGAGTTCAAGAAAAGGAGCTAAAAAAGGCTGAACAACTTCAGATTCAGGAGGCAATGATGCAAAACAAGGAAAAGATTGAAGATTGTAAAAACTTTGCCATTAAAATCAAAAAGCCTGTCAAAATGAAGGTTCCCATTGAGAGCAAGTCATGGAAGCACAGGAAGGCGACGACCTGCACCGTCTGTGAGGAAAACTGCCATGAGTTTGACTGCTGGTGGGGTGCAAATCCTAGCAAATGTGAAGTCATGAAAGACGGATTCTGCACCGTGTGTTCAGGGAAGTGTCACCACAGCAAACACGTCAAAGAAAACAAGAAATATGTCATCAGAACCTCAAGCAAAATTATAGAATATGACTCTACAAGAAGGGAAAATAAAAAAGCCCAAGAACAAACCAACAGGTTTTCAGCTGTAATGGATGATGTTGACAAAGACCTGCAAGAGATTGAAACCCATAAGTCAATGCTTCTGTTCAATGCTTACAGGACCATCAAGAATCTGTCTCAGATCGCGTTAAAACCAGACTCTGCCTTCACTCTTCAGCATCTGGACTTCTTCATCCCCAGAGTGAGGGAGGCTGGGAAAGAAAACTGGGCCCGAGAGCTGGAGGAGATGAGGGGAAACGCTGAAGCTGAAGAAGCAAATAAAGATGCCATGAGTTATCTTAAAGCTGGCCTGACAAAAATGTTCCTTAGTAGGAAATGAACAAATGTGATTAGACTTGTCTGTTATGTTTTTCTTAAAGGTAAAAATAAAATAAAATACAGGTTTCAAAAAGTGTTTTTCACAGCAATGCCACAGAATAAGCTTTTTTGGCTCCCCAAAGAACTCTCATTTTGATGCTTAAGGGTCTTTCAGGGGAACATCTACAGGAACATCTACAGAAAACCTGCACAGACAGTTCAGATGTCAGCTTGTTTAAATCAACATCACTGAAAAAGAAACATTTTGTACTAACACATTTTAAGTGAATTTTACTGCTACTGCTCTAACAATCTACTTAAACTTAAACTTAACATTCATAAAGAAATCAAGTAAATATTGCATAATTATATAAATTTCACATATAGAATTATAGAATAAAATATACTTACCTAAGTTAAGTACATTTAACAAAGACAATAAATAACTTTAGCTTGGTAAAAAGTTTGAGTAGTTTTTACTTAGTCAAAGTTTACTTGATAATACTTTGATTTTACTTAATATAGCACCTAATTAAGCCATGCTTTTAAAGTGTATGCTACTTAGAAACATGTAAGTAAATACTGCAATAGATATCATGTAAACACCATATCTACATAATTACTAATGCAGCCCTCATCTGAACACAGAGACTTTAAAACTTGGTACACAATACACATTGACCGTAACATTCTGTAGTTCATTTCTGGGCATAAATCTGTCATTTTGAGTAGAAAATGAACTCCAGATGTAACAAAATCACAAGCAACTAAACCTAACAAAAGCAATGATAAAACAGTGGAAATACAGCTGGAAAACGGGGCATGATATCTGAAAAGTTGAGTAGGTTTTACTTAATTTTACAGTGTTTATATTTACGCTTTAACTTCTACAAGATTAAACTGAGTACCAGTATATAATTTACTTTTTTTTAATTATTGGCTGAACTAACTTTTTCATATACAAATTACATTTGTTTTTTCCTGTAGCATTTACTTCACCACAGAATCATTTTTATCAGTGCAACTAATATTTGTTTTGCATTATTTGAAGGAAATTATTGTAAAATGTTTTTTTCAAGAATAAAACCACTTGACTAAATCAGTCTCATATGATCATAATCATAATCAGTATTTCTTTAGGTGTACGTTTTTTTTTTATGTAGATAAACATTATTGTTCAACTTTAAAGTACAAAGGTCAGATAACAAAGATTAGTTTGTTTCCTGTAACTCACAGAGATAGTTTGATGTCACTCGTACAGTTGCATTTTTCAGCTTCCAGCTAAAAAGAAAACACACAACTGTGGTTGTGGTTACATAACTTTTCTCTATTTGTTTCAGCAGCCCAGAAAGTCAAGATGTCACAGATAAACCCCGCCTACACCCTCCCGCTCGACAGCTTTGTAAAACGAATTGCTATGTATTACAAAAACATACAAAACAATCATAAAAATGGCCATGAAAGCAGATGTAACAACTGGTAGCATGAGCACACACATATTTATTTATTTAAAGTATCAGCACTTTACAGATTCCTAATTATTTCTATGAACATTACTTCAACAAAAATGCATATACATATCTGTATGCATGATACAAAACATATGGTCAGTGTTTTAATTAATTAGTTACAGCCGTCCATTACCAGCATTAGCAATTTCTACCAGCAGGCAACCATGTGTTTTCCCCGCCATTTTATTCATAAGCTATTCAGATATTAGAATGCACATTTGGCTGGGAGGGACTTGTTAAATAAACCAGTATTTCCACCAAAGCTGGCATTTCAGCCAGACACTCAACGCAGAGACTGCTGTGTAAGAATATTTATTTATATTTGTTTAATAGCTAAATTTTGTCTCTAAAAATATGGAATAATATTCCTCAAATATATGTTTTTTATGTTTAAATCATTAAATATAATAATTGCTTATATGTTAAATAAACAACACAGAACTTTACATTAAAAAAAAACATTACTCAAAGTAATTTAAGTTTTTTTTGTTTGTGCCCGTGTTAACAGACTGCAGAGTGAAGGCAAAGTTCTTTTGTGAGGAAGACATTTAGTCCAGTGATCACCATGAGTGTCCAGTGAGTTGAAATTCATGTGCATTTTGGAAAGCTAAATTCATACTATTATTATTATTATTATTTTATGAATTCCTAAATGATTGTATATATTCTCTAGTGATACTGAACTATGAATCAATTTTATAACAATCCAATACTCATATACTGGTCCTGATCAGGTGGTCTATCTTTAAAGGGACAAAACTAGACAGAAAATTTATCAAATGAAGGAGCATCATTCCATTGGTTGAAATGTTTTTATGGCACCATCTGATAGACTGAATGGTCTTTGCACCAAATAGAAAAATGTGTTGATATACTTAGGAGTAAAGCTACTGTCTTACACCACTAATTATGTCACTAATAAAAAAAACAACAACAACAAACAGGATAATATATGCCAAAGTTATAGGCTATAATTTATTAAATATATTATTAAAGTGTTAAAAACAGCACATTTGTGTTGAAAATCCAGTGATAATCTCTGGTTAATTTAAAAGCAGTACGTCTCCGCGGGCCTCTCATTCCTCAAGCATATCGCACCACCTGGTGCTTCCGGACGAGTGTGCTGGGTCCTCGGACAGGGCGGGGTCCAGTTCGCTCGGCGCCCGCCCAAATTCAGGGGCATTCGGTTCACCTCTGTGCGGACAAAGATGCTCCTGTCTTGCGTGCAGAGATCGCGGTCCTGCTGGCGAAGGACGCGCTTTCCCAGTGTTATCCAATGTACCACTGTATGGAACAGCAGTGGCGGACACCTCTACCTAGCCGCCGTCCTATCTTCCGCCCCAGCTGGTGTGGAGGGATTTGCCGGCTTCCGCAGGGCACTGGAGGGGTCAGCAATAGTGGCGTTTTCCATACGGATCCCAATTCGTCAGTCACTGACGTAACGTAGAACGTGACTGACGGAATGGGAACGTCTAGGTTACTTGTGTAACCCTCGTTCCCTGAAGGAGGGAACGGAGACGGTGCTGTACCACCGCTGTACGGCCGGGGCACGTAGTCTCGGCTCCTCAGCGAAAAACTGATGTGCGTTTGCACGCGCTCTCCTTTTATACCCGCGCTGTGGGGCGGGGTGCGCGTGGCGAAACACGCACGCCAACTGTCATTGGCTTGTTTAGTTAACACTCGAAGGTAATTGGGCTATCGGGCGAGATCCCAATTCGTCAGTCACTGACGTAACGTCTCCGTTCCCTCCTTCAGGGAACGAGGGTTACACAAGTAACCTAGACGTTCCCCAAGGGAACGAGACGCTGCGTCGGAGAATGCTTTGGAAACGCCCCTGTGTTCCCATGCTATGAAACGTGTGTAATCCGTCCTAGGGAATCCTGGGTGACGTCACCGGCGGAGATGACGTAGCGACCAGGAAGTATAAAAGCACGTGTGGTGGAGACAGTGGCAGCTTCTGAATTGAGAAGGAAGCGCTCACAGGCAGGCAGGAAGTATGGCAACGAGACACAGAGTCTCGTTCCCTCGGGGAACTAGTGTTACATATGTAACTTGGGACGTTCCCCTTCAGGAATTTGTGCTGCGTCTATGAATGCTTTGAGAACAAGTATACCCACGCCACCATACTGACAAATGCCTTTCCAGTGTGGAACAGCACAGATAGGCTGAGAGAACTGAGGAGCCAGGAGTGGCATCAAGGTCAATGCTATAGACGAAGGTCAGGTATATCATGCATCGACACACCTGATGAGAAGGCCTTGGACACCACCACAATTCTAGTGGGATGAGCCCTGAACCCCAGTGGTAAGGGGAGACCAGAAGACTCGAATGAAGTAATGATAGCATCCACTATCCACCTGCTGAGTGTCTGCCTGTTCACAGGAAGACCCTTCTTATAAGGACCATAGCATACAAATAACTGGTCCCTTCCTCCACAGGGCACTGGATGCTCGCACTGGACAGACACAATTAAGCTGTTCCTGGTCAGGGTCACAAAGGGAGGAGGACAGAATGCCTGTAGAACGACTGGCCGTGGAACAACAGAGGGCACCTTTGGGCCTGGGGTACAGAAAAGTTCTCGCCATACCAGGCGCAAACTCGAGACATGATGGGGCCACTGACAGGGACTGCAGGTCACTGACTCTCTTCAGGGAAGAGATGGCTAGTAGTCTTAACTGTAAGAAATCTCAGAGAAACCTCTTCCAGGGGTTCAAAGGAAGCTTTCGAAAGGGCCTCTAAAACCACAGCCAAATCCCAAGAAGGCATCCTTGGGTGTACCAGAGGCCTCAGCCTCCTGGTCCCCAGGAAGAAACATGTCACCAACGGGTTCCTCCCCAGAGACTGCTCGCCCACATGGGCATGGTGAGCAGCAATAGCAGCCACGTATACATTTAAAGTGGAGGAGGATAACACTGTGGCAAATCTCTCTCACAGAAATTCCGCCCCAGTGCAGCGGAATGAGTCAGAGAGAACCAGAGGGGACATTGTGAGGTCTCTCTAGATGCAAACAAGTCTACCTGGGCTCGACCAAACTTCTTCCAAATCTGCTCCACCACCTCAGTGTGGAGATTCCATTCAATGGGCCTCAGCCCCTGCCTCGACAGGATGTCTGCTCCCTGACTGAGGTGCCCAGGGATGTACACTGCCCTCAAGGAGAGCAGTTTCCCCTGAGCCCACAGAAGGATCTGGAGCGCCAGCCTATAAAAGGGGGCATGAGCGCAGACCCCCCTGGCGGTTGATGTAAGAGACCACTGATGTGTTGTCTGTGCGAACAAGCACATGATGGCCTCTCAGGTCTGGAAGAAATTGTTTCAGTGCTCGAAACACGGCCAGCATCTCCAGGCAGTTGGTGCCATATGAGATGGGGACCTTCCCACAGACCCTGGGCGGAGCGGATTCATGACTGCTCCCCAACGCATGAGGGAGGCATCCGTTGTAAGCATTACACAACGACATGACACGGGGCCTTGTGACAGGAACCAAGGTTTCTTCCACATGTCTAAGGCACATAAGCATCACCGCATGACCTTGATCATGCGAAGTGGGTTGCCCTTCGGAGAAAACCCATTGGTCCTGAGCCACCACTGCAAGGGTCTCATGTACAGCAGGCCAAAAGGTATCACGTTGGA
This sequence comes from Sinocyclocheilus grahami, assembly GCF_001515645.1. Lineage (NCBI taxonomy): Eukaryota > Metazoa > Chordata > Actinopteri > Cypriniformes > Cyprinidae > Sinocyclocheilus > Sinocyclocheilus grahami. The sequence continues at coordinate 226,007 of NW_015506734.1, forward strand.
TGCAGCACCAACCAGTTTCTGGAACTGCTTCACAGTGAGTGACTGGCATTCTCTCACTCTCTTAACGTGAGGATCGACTCGATCCGAGCAGGAGACAGATGTACCTGCATCGTGGTCAAATCCCACACTAAGGCTTCACAGTGAGTGACTGGCATTCTCTCACTCTCTTAACGTGAGGATCGATCCGAGCAGGAGACAGATGTACCTGCATCGTGGTCAAATCCCACACTAAACCCAGATAACTGTCCAGTCCTCTGTACTGGAGAAAGCACACTTTTCTTTGCGTTTAGCCTTAACCCCAACTCTTTCATGTGAGCGAGAATGACATCTCAATGCCGAACTGCTATCTGCCATGATTGAGCTAGTATCAACCAATCGTCAATGTAATTCAGTATGCAGATGCCCTGGAGTCCCAGAGGATCTAGAGCAGCATCCACACACTTGGTGAAAGTGCAGGGTGAGAGTGCCAGACGGAACGGAAGAACCCGATATTGTTACGCTTTGCCCCAAAAAGCAAACCTCAGTAACTTCCTGTGTTGAGAAAGAAAGGATATATGGAAATATGCATCCTTGAGATCTATCGTCACAAACCAGTCCTCGGACCTGATTTGAGACACGACCTGTTTGATCGTGAGCATTCTGAAGTTGAGTCGCATGACTGAGCGGTTCAACAAACGCAGATCTAAAATCGGACGTAACCCCCCATCCTTCTTCGGAACGATGAAGTACCGGCTGTAGAACCCGGACTCTCTGTCAAGAGGAGGGACCACCTCGATGGCCTCCTTCCTCAAGAGAGTGTCTACTTCGTGTTCCATGACCAGAGCCTGCTCGGGGCCCACTAGAGTGGGAAACCCCATTGAATAGAGGTGGAAACACCCCAGACTGAATCTTGTAGCCTCTTTCTACAGTGTGCAGGACCCAATGAGACACATTTGGCAGAAGCTTCCACGCTGCCAGATTATGTACTAAGGGAACCAGTATTTTTAGACTGGCCTCTGGTATATTTAGAGCTGCTAGCTAAGTGCCCTGAAGCGGAGGACGGGCAGCCGATCTAGCTGCTCTAGAGACCTCCTTGGAGGTAGCGAGCCTCTCAGCACTGCTACATTTCTGAACGGTGACTGAGAGGTACACTCGCTGAAGACCGCTGTGCCCTGAAGCACCGGGGGTGGCAGGGTTAACGGAACGATCTCCTGAGGGCACGGACACCGTATGTTGATGTGTGAACCGCTGTTCCCCAGAGGGACCTGCCCTCAGATATCCGCACACCCTTATGTCAGGACCTCTTGGCCGAAGTCTTTTTATTGAAAATGATGGTCCTCTGACTAGTCATCTCCTTCGAAGACCACCCCCCCCATTATCATCATCACTAACACATTAGAATAGGGAGAAACATCGGGATTGAAGAGGCAGGCTGAGTATGGCTTATTCCACAATCTAGATTCCTCAGTGTGCAGATTGGGAAAAAACGGCAGACCTCGGCGTGGAGGTGGTGACTTCGAGCACAGAAAGCGTTCATCAAGCTTGCTTTTAGGATGCTCCTGATGCTCTTTCTCTGTTGGCCAGTCAATATGCCATATATTTAATTTACCCACAGCTCTAGTCACCACCTCCAACAGCTCCTCAAACAAGACAGACTGTGGTGGCAAGTCCACAGACTCATCTCGTTCGGCGCTCGCATCACCCCCGCCCTCAGAGGAAGACAACACGAGTGTCGAGCCCTCTCCCGGGGTGGAAGAAACCATTTCAGAACGTGCTTCCATCCCCTGAGAGTGAGCACTACATCTGGCAGGTGAAGAAGAAAAGGACGTGTCCATCTCCATTCTCTCTGCCAGATCCATCTGCGAACCCGACGATTTAAGGCGCCGCTCTGCCTCGGCAGAGGTGGGACCCGAACCGCGGGGAACGCTAGCGAGAGCACCCTCCTCAAAGAGTGCTCTCCAGTAGCAGAGTGTCCGCATCGAGAGTCCCTAGAGAGCTGACCGAGCGTGCTCCGCTCCCAAACAAGCAACGCACAAACTGTGTGTATCACCACCCGTGATGAAACTTGGGCAGGGAGGCACACACAGCCTGAAACGCTGCTTGTCAGACTCAAAACTCTTGCCAGACTTCGCCATTATAAGATTGCAACAGGGTGTACAACAATAAATATGACGTGACACACATAGAGTGCTTACTGAACAACAGAAGCTGCCGCTGTTTCCACCGTACGTGCTTTTATACTTCCTGGTCGCTACGACATCCCCGTCGGTGACATCACCCTGAATTCCGTAAGACGGATTAAACATGTTTCAGAGCGTGGGAACACAGGGGCATTCCCAAAGCGTTCTCTGACACAGCGTGATTTCCTGAAGGGGAACAACACATATTGGTTAATGGAACCAAAGTCCTTTTAAGGGTATTCTATAGTCTTTGATGGAACATAGATACTGAATTCAGAATAAAACACTAGCATACTAGCGCTATGGGTTAGTTAGTAGTCTATATTTCCAACTTAAGTACCTTATATAAAACAATAAATAAAATCTTAAGAAATGTTCTTATTTCTGAAAAAATTTAATTAAATAATGGAAATGAGCCCTTGCAAATACAACTTGGTATTTTAGTATAGTTAGTATAGTTTATAATAGTTTGGTATACAAACTTTACCTTTTACATGATTATGTAAAACTAATGGCAGAATAATGTGATGGGCCTTACCTGTTTAAAATAATTGTTTTAAGGAATTACAATGTGAGTTAAATGTTTACATTACCCATAATCTCACTCAAAAATGTATGTTATGATGGGTATTTAAATACCTGCTACACAAATATTTTGAGAAATATTTGCCTCCATCTGCATTTTACAGAAAGCCAAGACTTCCACCACGCAGACCGACTCTGATTCACGAAGGTCCTCCAAAACTATATCGTCTGCATACAGAGAGGAAATCTCTTGATGATAATGGGAAAGTAAGAAAATGGACTTATGGGGAAAAAGACACCAGTAAACCAAACAAAATTGTTCTGCTGGTGGGAGAGACTGGCGCTGGTAAGACGACTCTCATCAACACAATGGTCAACTACTTACTCGGGGTGAAGTTTGAGGATGAAAAGTGGTATGAGATCACAGAAGAAGCAGCTGGAGATCAAGCAGAATCACAAACCTCTGAAATCACCATGTTTGAGGTCTTTTCTATGAAGAGTCCCATGTCTCTCACCATCATTGACACTCCAGGCTACGGAGACACTAGAGGACTGGACAAAGATCTGGAGGTTGCTGAGAATTTATCTGCGCTGTTTCAAAACAAATATGGGGTTTGTGAAGTCGACGCCGTGTGCTTCGTTACTCAAGCATCTAAGAATCGTCTCTCAGACAGACAGCATTACATTATCAGTTCAATTCTGTCTTTGTTTGGAAAAGACATTGTGAACAACATTGTGTTTTTAATCACACACTCTGATGGTCTGCCACCCCAAAATGTCCTCTGCGGCATCAAAAAAGCTAGAATCCCCTGCAGACGAGACAAAAATGACCAGCCTGTTTATTTCTTGTTCAACAACAGGCAGACTGAAGAACGTCACACTAAAGAACGTCACATTCGCGCTCAAAAAGACGCCTGGGAAGACAGTGTGAATGGCATGAAGTATTTCCTTCAATCTCTGAATGAAATGAGCAGAAGAAGTTTAGAGTTGACTTCAGACGTCTTGATGGAGCGCATTCAATTTGAAGCATCCATCTGTAACTTACAGCTGCGAGTTCAAGAGAAAGAGCTGAAAATAGCTGAAAAACGTCAGATTCAGGAGGCAATGATGCAAAACAAGGAAAAGATTGATGATTGTAAAAACTTCACCATTAAAGTAAAAAAGACAGTCAAACAGAAGGTTCCCATTGAGAGCAAGTCATGGAAGAACAGGAAGGCGACGACCTGCACCATCTGTCAAGAAAACTGCCATGAGTTTGACTGCTGGTGGGTTTCTGATCCCAGCAAATGTGAAGTCATGAAAAAAGGTTACTGCACTGTGTGCACAGGGAAGTGTCATCACAGCAAACACGTCAAAGAAAACAAGAAATATGCCATCAGAATTTCGAACGTCATGATGGAGTTTGACTCTATAAAAAAAGAATATGAAAAAGCCCAAGAACAGTCCAAGATATATTCCATTATAATGGATCATCTTGACAAAGATCTGAAGGAGATTGAGGACCAAAAGTCAAATCTTCTGTCTGAAGCTTACCAGACCATCAAGCATTTGTCTCAGATCGCATTAAAACCAGACTCTGCCTTCACTCTTCAGCATCTCGACTTCTTTATCCCCAGAGTGAGGGAGACTGGGAAAGAAGAATGGGTCCGAGAGCTGGAGGAGATGAGGAGGAAAGCTGTAGCCGATGAAGCCAATAAAGATGCTCTGAGTTATCTTAAAGCTGGCCTGACAAAACGTTTCGTGACTGGGAAATGATTGAATCCAGTAGAGTGAACAAAGAAAAAAAGCCTTCTGCTTACAATTACTGTCTATACACAGGTGTTTCTACAGAACTTTGTAATATGAAGGTCACATCAAAAATGTATACTTTTCTTAAAATATGAAATTGCACCATCACATTTTGAAACCTCATATTTTATATTATTGCATATAACAAGTTATATGTTTATATTGGTGTATACTGTGATACCTTTTTATGGCAATAAAATAAAAAAAAGTGAAAAAGGTGTCCTTGAATTGGCCTGTTTACTCTCTCAGTGTGCTGTACTGTATGTGCACTGATCACACCTGACTGCACAACACCTTTAAACAAACAATCCATATACTGTCAAAACTGTTCAGTGTATTTTGTATTTCAGCAATATAACTGTTTTACTAAAGTATGACTTACCCCTGATGGTGTTATGTTGCATCATTCATCTTTAATTTTAAGGCCACTCCCTTCCCCGTCATACGAGGCCTGAGGGAGAGATGGGTCGTTCTCAACACGCGTTCTTGTCTGTACTTGTGTTCTTGTGGACTTGTGAAACATCATCAGTCGTTGCCCAATTACTGCTCCAATTCAAAGTTCATATCTAGCCAAGTACAGTTCAAATCCCCAGATGTGTCCTTGCTCTGCCCCTTTTACCGAGGATGCATCAAAAGGTGACTTGTGTGAACTTGAGGCAGCCAGATATCCCAGAATGCATTTTGCACCAACAAGCGAGTATTAATGACAGAGGAGAAAACCTGCATAATTAAAAAAATATTACTGTTATTGTGTCACGAAATGTAGTTTTAAGAGTATTTCAGGCGAGAATGTAGTCGTTTAAAACTCAAATCTGTGGTTTATTTATAAAGATGGCACCTATCTGAAAGTTTGCTTCGCTGATTTCGGAGATGTGAGCTCCAGGCGATCAGCGGGCACTCCGTGCTCATGTATCCCGCCGAGAGCAGCCTTACCTCGGCTAGTCCTTCTGACATTTGCCACTGTCTCTCAGGCTCTGATGCCTCTGTAGTGGTTAAACATGGGATACAATTCATTTTGGGTACATCTAACAGGTAATCTTTGGTCTCATGAATCTATTATTTGTTCCAGGTCATATCGTTTTGGCAGAGCACAAAGTTTCATAATGTTGTATATTTACTTATCTTAATCATAGTAATTGTCATTGTTTTATTTGTCTTTATTTCCAATTACATAAGTATCTTATACTTTATACTTGCATAATGTCTTATATTGTTAATTAAAAATGACATTTAACAAAACAAAACAAAAAAGGCAGAGTTTTGCTTTGTCATATTTAATTGTATTATACATACAGTAAAGATAATCAGAGTATTATGTGGAAATATTGCCTAAACCACATATTGTTTTATTTTTTATTTTTTTAAATGAAAACGAAAAGAGTGTTGCAGCCTATTTTATATTTTGTTTTGTTAAGTATAGCCTACAGTAAAGAAAACGAAAAGAGGCAGTGATGTTTGATAAATGTTGTGTTATTGTAATGTGTGTAGGCTACGCCTTGCATTTTTTGTGGCTATTAATATGTTTAAATTAAAATAAAAAGAGGCAATGCTGTTTGCTATCACATTTCATTTCATTACATTTAATTTGATTTATTCAGTTTTTAAAGTGGTGTTTCACCTAAATGAATTGATAGAGTCATTTCTCAATACTTTATACTTTATAATTATTGCATTTTAATATTTTTTACATAAAATAATATCTTATATCCATCTTAAACCAAGCATTCTGTTATGTGCCTGAGGCACTTGAATGAGTTTGTGCATAGTGCCTACTCTATGATATTTAGCAATTATGTAAGCATTTATTTGTGTTCCTTTCTTGTGAAAAATATTTTTATGAAAAAAAGTAAGATCTTTTATTTAAAAAAAACAGACTTTATAGTTATGTCCCTCAGTCTGATCTCAACCCTGTCACACTAACTATTGTACGCCCATAATAATTTAGACTTCACCCATATGTGACATAATTTACCAGAAATAATTCAGGTCTCTTTAATAGGGCTGCAGAAAATGGTCGGTAGTATCATACTTTTTAATCATATTTTTTAGATGTATTATAGTCAGGGAGGGTAATGTCAAGTCCGTCACATAAAATTAAAATGTAAAATAATTATTTTTCAATATTTAATTTTAATCCATAAGAACATACAATGTACTCATTTTATTGCTGCCATATATGGTCTTCTCTCCTACACTACACGAGGAGCAGGGGCCATTTTGAGTAAAAAAAACAGAACCCTGTCACACTCAATCCTGTCACAAATATATATTCCTAATGCAATATACATTGTTGCGGGGATGTAAACTTGCGACAGGGTTGAGTATCTACTTTTTATTTATTTTACTTTGTATTTATTAATAATTTTAATTAAATTAAAATCATGACAACTAATATTTTTGTTATAAATATAATTTTTGATGTAATATGTCCACTTAAACTTTGCTGGAAAGTATTACTGGAAAGTTTCATACATCAGAAATTGCACCCACATTTGCAGGAGAAAGACAATGTTGACCATGCAGATATGTTGACCCAGAGAGAAGGGAACAATATGAAAGAGAAACAAAACAAACAAAAAATAAATAAATCAATCAAATTGAAGGCAATGCATCCCTTCAGATGTGTTACAGTCTTCAACCCCGTCACACCTTGTCACATTAATATTTTAAAACAAATAAAAAATAGGGAAGACAATTAAGATTGAAAGCATTTCTTGCTGATTACCATCTGACATGTTAAGGACTAAAACAATACAATTGTGGTTTTAGTTAAACTTCTAAATGAAAATATATATATATTGTTTTACAAAAATAAAGAGACCATAGACACACAATTTGTGTATTTATAACTTCAGTCGTAAAGAAATTAAAAAATTATGATACATGTTACATGTGTTATCATTAAATTGCTATGAGGGACGCATGAGCAATGGGGAGATGTTTGTTTAATAACAAGTTCTGTGTAAAATCCTTTTTAAAACAATTCCATTTTTGTCCGTAATGGGGTTGAAAAAAAAAGGTGTCTAAATCTGAAAAAAAAAAAAGGTATTTAATGCCTGAGATGGGAAAATATGATTTTTGGAGGTTTGATATAATGATGTGGGGTAGCCTATTTAGAAAATTTAGAAAAGATGTGGGGAATTCCTATTTGGAATGACCCATGTACGTTCCCTGAACTACATTTTTGCAGCTAGTAATATGTTTAAATGAAAACGAAAAGAGGCAGTGGTGTTTGATAGCCTATCATATTTCGTCTCATTGTAAATATACATACAGAGAGGATAACCGGAAAGGCGAGCTGACTGACGTTATCAAGTATACGCTGCTCTTCCATTTGCAGAATTACTGGAGTAAGTCCCAACTTTGCGTACTTGGTATTGAGAAACAGCTACGTTGATGTGTGCACGCATGCGTGTGGAAGTCCACAGTTTCCAAAGTGCAGAGGGAATATTATTTAAACGTTTTCCTCTTCAGGTATGGTGATGAATGTTCATTGAGTTATAATGAAGAAAAGCCTAATTGTTGAATTAGGCAATTCAGTAGCTACTAACTTTGTGTGGTTTCACGGATTTCTCAAAATTAGATAAATGAAACCAGCCTGCATATTCCTTTTAATCACGTGACAGACTGAACTGGTATTACTGGAAAAACAGAGCAGGAAAGGCGTTTCTATTATTGTTGTGACATTTCACAAATGACTCAAGAGCTTTGCTGTGAGAACTCCACAAGAATATGCTCTCAGATGGTGTAAGTAACCTATGCTATTATAAATGCATGCTCTCTCAGAAAAAAAGTTTGAAAAAATACTTTATGAACACATTTTTAAAACAAGCTAAATATACTTTTCTTTATGTGAAATATATTTATTTATTTATTTCTTTGGCTTATGCAAGCTAGTTGAGTAGAAGTTGAATTGATATCTATATGGATTGCTTTTTTTGAAAATTGTAAATTGTGAATTTCCAAAAAAATATATATATCACCATACAGGCTGCAAAACTATATATTCTTTATATTTAAGGAGATTCAACTCAACAGACAAAATCAGCAAAAGTGTAAATGTTTCTATTATGTGACTAATTTACTTCCTGGATTCACTTGTAACAAAGATTGATTTTTGCTAATCTTTAATCAAAGAATTAGGCAATATGAGGACTACTACACAAAATAGACTAAGAAGGGCAACTAGATTTATTAGTAGAAAAATAACCTCAGAATTAGGCGAAAAAGACTACATTTTGAGAATTTTTTTTTTTTTTTTTTGTCCATACAATGATTGTCAATGGGGCAAAGTGCTCTTTGGTTATTTTCCAAAGTTCTTTAAAATACTTTATTTTGTGTTCCACAGAGCAAATACAGGTTTGGAACGACAAGGGAAATTAAATTAAATCATAATTTTCATTTTAGGATAGACTAACATTTTAACCCCAGCAACAATGGCTTTACCCAGAAACCGCTGTCAGCGCAGCAGCAGCATGAATGAAGGTCCCAATATACGGTAAGAGAAGGTTCTTATGGATTATTTGAGTAATTGTATTTTTAAACAAAAACGAGAATGTTGTATTAAGGCTAGCCTGGCTGGAGGTATATGTTGAACTTGTACATACTGACTATATTTGGATGGACTTCTTGGTTTAAAACATTGTTTCTAGTAATTAGAATATTATGTTCTCGCTCAAAAACTATGAATGAAATGTTTACATTTTAAATAATCACAAAATGGTTATTGGGCATTTAGACTTAATTTCTTGTTCACAAACAAATATGTAACAAAACATTTTACAGAAAGCCGAAGCTGCCACCACGCAGACCATCTCTGCTTCAAAGAGGATCTCCAAAACGATTCCGTCTACACACAGAGAGGAAAGTTCTTGATGAAAATGGAAAAGTCAGAAAATGGACTTATAGGAAAATAGATGCCAGCAAACCAAACAAAATCATTCTGCTGGTGGGAGAGACTGGCGTTGGTAAGACCACCATCATCAACACAATGGTCAACTACTTACTGAATGTGACGTTTGAGAAAGAAATATGGTATGAAATCACAGAAGAAGAAACCAGAGATCAAGCAGAATCACAAACCTCTGAAATCACCATGTATGAGGTCTTTCCTGTAAATAGTCACATGTCTCTCACCATCATTGATACTCCAGGCTACGGAGACACTAGAGGACTGGACAAAGATCTGGAAGTTGCTGAGAATTTAGCCACTCTGTTTCAGAGCAGTGATGGAGTTCGTGAAGTCGACGCCGTGTGCTTCATGACTCAAGCGTCTAAGAATCGTCTCTCAGACAGACAGCATTACATTATCAGTTCAATTCTGTCTTTGTTTGGAAAAGACATTGTGAACAACATTGTGTTTTTTATCACACACTCTGATGGTCTGCCACCCAAAAACGTCATCAGCGCCATTAAAAAAGCTAGAATCCCCTGCAGACGAGACAAAAATGGCGAACCTGTTTATTTCTTATTCAACAACCGGCAGGCTGAAGAACGTCACACTAAAGAACGTCACATTCGTGCTCAAAAAGTTGCCTGGGAAGACAGTGTAGACGGCATGAAGTATTTCCTTCAATCTCTGAATGAAATGAGCAGAAGAAGTTTAGAGTTGACTTCAGATGTCCTGATTGAGCGCATTCGTTTTGAAGCATCCATCTGCAACTTACAGCTGCGAGTTCAAGAGAAAGAGATGAAAAAGGCTGAAAAACTTCAGATTCAGGAGGCAATGATGCAAAACAAGGAAAAGGTTGAGGAAAGTATAAACTTTACTATTAAAGTAAAAAAGACAGACAAAATGAAGGTTTATTCTATTGCCCTACACCAACCCTACCCCTAAACCTACCCCTCACAGGAGACTTTCTGCTATTTCAGATTTTCAATACACTCCATTCTGTGTGATTTATAAGCGTTTTGAAAAGTGGGGACATGGGGTAATGTCCTGAAAAGTCACCTTCTCCTTGTAATACCTGTCATACCTTTGTCATTATACACATTTATGTCCTCATTTGTCACAAAAACGCGTACACACTGTAGGATATCAGACAATCTAAGATTTGGCCAAAACATGGTTGAAACATGAGGAGCCCACAGAGGCCCAAGACAACAGGAAATAAATCAGACCCTAGCCCTAGCCAGCCTGAAGCAAGCCTAACCAACTCTTTCACAGAACAGCTTTCAACATTAACACAAAAGGAACACACTGATCATAACAACTCAGGAAGGAGATTGTCAGTTTTAGGGCAAGTAATCAAGATTAAATGGTCAAAGAGATGACTGCATGACCATCACGTGATAGTAATTACAGTCACAAGCGCTTTAGAATTGACATCCCCCACCTCACGACAAAGAACAGACTTTCAGAGATTCCTTACAGACCTCTTAATCTCTGGTCTTCATACATTCACAGAATGGCTATAGAAACTGCCTTTCCATGCATCTAAATGACACTAAAAGGACTCGAGCAACTAATCATTTCTATGCATAACTCCATATCATGTATGTAAACCACATGTGACTTACCAGGTCTTAATCATTTATTGTGTATGTAATTTTAATAACTATTGAATAGCTAAAAGGGTCGTATTCATGATTGAGCGGAGTTGCTTGAATGGACTATATGCTTTGACAATGGAGCTGCCTATGGACTGTTGATAAAAAAAGGAGAGAAACAAACATGGAAAAAAAATATGGTTAGACATTGTGTTGAATGTATTTCTGCCTTCTGTTAACACTGTGAATATATGGTAATATCTTGGTTAATGTGTGTGTTTATGTATTTTGTATCAGTCATGTCATCGTGCTGGAGTGGTGTTAAGTTTAATCACCATCCAGTGTGGGGGTAGTGTTGCGGGAGAGGGGGATAGGAGTTTCTGCTTAAAGACACCTATGTACGGAAGTTGTAGTCCAGAGTGAGATGCATTATTTGAAGTGTAGTTCGGTGAAATGTGTGGCATGACGTGCTCCAAAAACAGAGGAAGAATATTGTATTCTGTTTTATTTTAAGTCTAACCGGAGCTATTCTGCACTGTAAACCTGAAATTACAAGAACGAGTAAAAATGTCACAAATTGCACAAACATAAATTGACAAGATGTTACGCTGCCGCCGGGAGTTGCTGAAGCCGAAAAAAAGTAACACTTGTCTTTTAGTGACTTGGGGTCCAGCCTCATGGTGAAGATATGGCGGGTGGGGGGCTACGATGATTAGCTTACACCAGACTAGTTTAGTTGCGAGCCAGATGGTCTCTATGGTCTTTATCTATCGAGGTTATAATGGTGTCAAAATAATTTCAAATAAATTTAAATAATCTCGTTTTTTAAAAAGAGCAGTCTCTGTTTTCCATTCACTTGTTTTTGTTTTTCGTAGATCAATGTCTATCGGCGACCTTCGAGAAATTCATTGAGAGGTTTGAGCCTTATCATAGAGGGAACCGTTTGTGTCAACAGCATGGGCAAATTCAACTTCAGAGAACTTCAGAGAGAGACGGAACTTCGCAATCTTCAAACTCGAGATGGTTATTCTGGAAGAACAGAACAGGCTACTGAGACACTTCAAGAGCAGACTACCGAGGTGGAACATCGAGAACTGGCTACTGAGATTCTTTGTAGATAGAGGCATCCTGAGCTACAAAAAAGTTATCAGTCATTTTATATTGTTGTCATGAGACAAGCTGTATTATTATTGAATTTTAGATGTCTTCAGAGCAGAGATACATGACTGGAAAGATACTAAGTTAGTCAAACACTAACTGTTTTGAATTTTGTGCTTTAGTTTTTAACATACAGGGGTGTTTTTAAGTCATTTATTTGTCATATAAATATAATTGTCATGCTCGAAGATATGGTCAAATCATGTGATGTGTATTCAATGATTTATCCATGGCTAGAATGACACAGTGATGCAATTTTGGTCAAACCTTAAGTGATTTTTTTCATAATGGAATTTGTATGCACACATATTACCACTATCTGATTTGATTTTGAATGGTGCACTCCAATTGACAAATCTAGTTTCAAATTGATAAACTTGTCAGACAACTTGAGTAAATACTAGGACATGGAAACACTGTTGCTGAGATGCTGAGACCATTTTAAAGGTAATTTTAAAGATAGCTTTGTGTCTTCTGGAGACAGATCGTCTCATCATGTCGGACCAGATGGTGTTTGTGTGCTTTCCGGGAGTTTTGACAGGCAGCCTCCATGCATAAAACAACACAATGCAAATGTGTGTTGATATTGAGAAGTCTGTAAGATGGGAAAGAAAAGACAAATTTAAAAATGGCAAGTGCAACACACAAGATGGAAACAACATGCAGTATGCCAGATAAAGCTTGGGAAAACTGTCATATAAACCACTTCTGTGGTACCCTTATGATTTATTGTGTTTTATTTTATTAATTTATCCTTTTTTTTTGGAGCTCGACAGCTTCAGTTCCCATTCACTTCAAAAACGGATTCTTGGTGTTTCACTGAAAGAAAGTCATACAACAGAGTTTAAGTAAAATTTGATGCCACTGAATTTGAAAACAAATGTGAATACAAACCTTAATGGAGTACAGGAAGATTTTCCCTCAGTTTTCTTTCAGAAGAGATCAGCATTGCGGACAAACCAATCCAGTTTGGTGAATTTTGCTATTGCTATCGTTAACACCTAATATTCAATGTAAGCATGTCAACATGAAATTCATTCTTTGTCTTGCTTTAGATAACAGTGTCTGCCGAAGATATAATGTACCATTTCAATAGCATTGACATTTTGATATCATTAACCACTAAACTGAAGTTACAAATGATTATTTTCAGTGAAAATGTGTTCACTTGTTTTGTTGCTAAAAGATGTTTAAGAAAATACATATAATTATTTATTTAGTTGTGTGTGTGTGTGTACTTGTTCATGCTACATTGTGGGGACTAAATGTCCCCACAAGCATAGTAAAATAAAAAATGTTTGGCATTGGGAAAAAAATATATATAAAAAATAGTAAATGATGTTTATCTGAAAGTGTAACAATGCAAGCAGGTTTTCTGTAAGGGGTAGGTTTAGGGTTAGGGGATAGAAAATATTGTTTGGTCAGTATAAAAGTAAGATAAGTCTATGAAAATTCCCCACAGTTCACAGAAACAAATGTGTGTGTGTGTGTGTGAGAGAGTGTGAGTGTGAGTGTGTGTGTGTGTGTGTGTGTAAACAATAACAAATTTTTTCTTTCCAGCTCCAGACAGAAAGAAAAGTGGGAGGAGAACTAGGATCATGGGACACTGACGTAACTTGAACGAATATATTTCTCCCAGGAACAACATTCATTCAAACCTCCTCAAACAAAAGCAGAAATAATCACGAATCGCCTGAAATCAACATGAGAGTTTTCTACACGAGTCTGTTGTTTTTACTGGGTAAGTAATACATACAATCTGTCTCATATTTTAGTGACCTACAGTCTGTTTTCAGCTTCATATTTCAGACAGAGAAACACTTAAGAAACACAGAAGAACCTAAATTATAATTGAATGTGCTGTTTTTGATTAACGTTATCTAAACACCCGTAAACAAAATACTTTTACCTGAGAAGCTAAATTATATAAAACACACACTGTTTTGATTTTAGAGATTACTCTCAATTTGACCTAAATAGAAAATAGTTTTAAAGAATAAATTCAACAAAATATAGGCTTATGCTAATAAGAACAATCCATTTAAGTTGCTAAATACTGAGCACCATTCTGTGTTTCTCATTTCAAGGGTTTTTCTCAGTTGAGACGAAAGCAGGAAGAGAAGGTGAGATTTTGTGAATACTACTACATCTTTTGTTAGTGAGTTTGTGCTGCTGTGAAACATTTTCAGACACATGATGAAAACCCATTAACTTAAAGAGCCAAGCAGGGCTATACATAATTGTAATAAATAATTGTAATTCTAAATAAGGTCTTCTCTTGAATGCCTTAAACAACAGATTTAAAACAAGGCTCGCTGTGGTAAGTTTAATTGGGTAATGTTACCAGCGTGTCAAAATATGACAGCATGCCTAGCAAACATGTTACTGAACAACTAGCCTTAAACAATGAGCAATATTTGACTATAGCTTATTTGCCAACATAGCATTAGGCAATGAGAATGAAATAAGAAACTTAGCTTAGCTTCGTGAAGACATTCAGAGATGAAAAAAGGGTGAAATGGCCAGTTGGTATGTGGATGCTTTAATGCTTCTTCAAAGCGAGCAAATCTGTTCTGCATTGGGTTTTGATTCGCTGCATAAGTCCGTTCCACGACGCGACCTTCCAATCGACTTGTTGCATGGCGGAGCTTGCATGCATTACCATAATGCTTCAATTTAACATGAGGACCAATTAATATTTGCAGGTTTTGTTAATAACTTCTATATAGTGTCGTACTGTTTGAAATAACAGCTTTTCACTTATTTCAATATTCCACAATTATCACAAGTTTAGGTTCAATACTAAACTTCACATATCTTACACACATATTAATAACCTCATTTCCTAAAAGGGTAATAAACACTGATTAAAGTTGCACCGATTAAATGAACACATCAAGCATATATATATATATATAAGACATACAACATATTATTTGTGAATCTATGCTCCGATACTTTCAATGATTGTCCGTGTACGTTTCTTTGTCTGTGACAGGAGAAACGCATGCTTTTCTGGGAGGTAGTAAAATGCTGCGTCCCTTTTTTTTTTTTTTGGAATGCAGGGGGGAAAGAGGTCATGCCCATGTCACGAGTTGGGAGTCTGCCATTCTTCTCGCTGGACATGGGCTATTAATCTGTCGCTTTCTGTATATCGGATTATTAATTTATGCGTTAAACGGTCAGGGGGTCCAAGAGTGTCTGTCGCGGGAATCTTTCCAGATACCAGGTTCTTTGTGCTGTGGTCCATTAGATGGTTTATTTATGCTGAAGTCAGTCACGAAACCTACTGACCTTCTGTAGCTTAAATGACTCCAGATGGGAGGGGGTCAGTTCTTGCTGTCCTAGTGCTTGTCGACATCGGAGGTGGTTTGGTAAATCATTCTCTCCGTGGTTTTTGTAAAGATAAGCAGAGCGAGACAGGAACTCATTTGAGAAAGTTGACGCCTGGGCTGACCATGATTCAGCTTTTACGACTCTCATAGTTGAGAAGAGAGGTTAGTTGTCTGATGGAATGCGGAGATTCCATCGTTCCTTTGTGTGATGTTCGCAAATGCCTTACAAAATGTTCTTTGCTCTCTTTCTGTAAAATGAAATTGTTATTTTTAGTAACCTACAAAGTTTTTTTATTAAATTAATTTTAAATGCAAAGTCAGTCATATTAAAAATATTTTATGACATGACACCCATATCTGGTACTTAAAGGTGCACAAGTGATTTTTGCCAAACAATGTTGATATTTGAAAGTACCAAAACAAACATGCCCATACCCCAACAGGACCTCGCCCCTAATTTTGAAATCTCCGCCCCACATGTACGTACACAACCATGGCAACGACGATTGCGGAAACAAGTGAAGATGACACACAAGCATTTAAACAAAAGCCTTCATGGATAAGTTGTGTGAAACGAAGAAAATCAACGTTACTCACCTATCAAGAACGCAACCTCGGCGAACGATTCCAGGCCTTCCCTTCTCCTTGAGTTCTATCCACCGCTGGGATAGCTTCCTCTGATATTTTCCTTTTTTATCTGCCGTCTTTCTCTATCTATAGTCAACCTGCTAATATCCATCCTGTGCACTCAAATTGGCTGCTCTCTTCTCCTTTTAATTACTAGACACCCCTTACTGATGATTGACTACAAGTGTGTTTTGGGACTCAGTCCGACACTGTGGTCAAAAGCGTTTTTCAAATATTGCTTAGTGCACCTTAAAGTAAAAAGATGGGTTTTATGCGTAGTTAATAGATTACACTAACATTAGGCTACATTGCCCATTATAGATCAACTAACATAAGCTATAAATGTGCAAAATGCATTAACTTACAAATATTTGAGAATCGAGATATTTCATAATATAGTTTACTCGTTTGGAAATATGTTAAATAAAATAAACTAAACTAAATAAATAAATAAAACCAACAAGCCTACATCAGTTATACATCACTATGTTGTTGTGTGTCACATGACAAGGCCTCCCCCCTTCACTCGTGGCCCCCTCAAAAATAATAAGTGCATGATGTCCCTGGTGGGGAATATTTGATCGGAGGCGCTACAGACCACCAAGTGAAAACATATTCCTTAAAAATGACTTTGTCAAGACTGGACCAGTTCAGACAGATCTGATAGAAATGCATTCCTGAGAAAACCTCCTCAAAAACATTCCAAGTGTATAAAATAAGCTGACTAAAACCGTTTCTCGACACTATGACATGTTACAGGTAATTTGGCAACAGGAAGAACCATCACACAGTCATCAACCTATGGCCTCTGGCTTGCTCAACAAGCTATTGATTTCAATCCAGGTTTCATACAACCATCGTCATCGTGTTCCTCAACCACTGCTCAAACTAACCCATGGTGGAGGGTGGATCTGCGTTATATTTACAGAGTACGTAGAGTTGTCATCACAAACAGACTAGACTGCTGTCCAGAACAAATAGACGGAGCAGAGATTCGCATCAGAAACTCTTTGGAGAACAACGGCAACAACAATCCCATGTGAGACCCTCTTTCAGTGGCTTAATATCCATAAATAATCCCTGAAATCACATATGACGAAAGACTATAAATCTAAATGAGGTTTCCTCCGTCTCTCTTTAGATGCGCTGTGATTTCTAGCATTCCAGCTGGTGTTTCCTCCACCTACACATGTAATGGTATGGAGGGTCGATATGTGAATCTGTTCATTCCTGGAGATTCAAAGTATCTTACTCTGTGTGAGGTGGAGGTCTATGAAGAAGGTGTGATCAAACAAGCAGATTTAGTGTTTTGGGAAACTATTAACGCCTTCACAATTGTTGAAATTTGGCTGTCTAAGTTGAGTTGCATGCTCTCAGCTCTCAGCTTAATCTTAAGTGACAGATGCATTTGCAACAAATTGCTGCAGATATTGTAGACTTGATGCATTTTATGTTTTTATTATTTGCATTTAGCATTTGCTTTTCCCTTCTATTTATGTTCATGCTTGTGTGTATTTTTATGTCCTGTTTCCCAAGAAGACTCGTGTGAAGATGAAACTGAAGTTTGAGTCTGTCTGAACCTCCAGCTCTTGTCACAGGTGAGAGAGTGAAACATACAGAAATATGAAATCGAATCACATTGATAGCAGTTTTAAGAGATCTACTTATTTCAGCTTCAGTCTGCTCTGGCGGAACGAGGGATTTCTGACATGAAGAAAGAGATGATGATAACGACGGTGATGTGAAAACCTAAACTCTCTTCAGATCAGCTTTGATGTTCTTCATTTAAATGCTGGAATTTTCTCCATTCCTCAATGTTGATCACAATAAAGTTGTATGTGAAAATTGGATTCCTGATTGCTGCTTTGAATCCATTAGTATTGTATAAAGTGCAAGTACTTGACACTGTGGGGGCAATGTTATTTAAGTGAAATTTATTTATTTGTATATTTTTAATAATATTTTATGCAATACTTATATTAATGTTTTTTTTTTTTTTACTGCAGTTTACTCTTTTAATTTACTTCATTACATTTTCTTATTTTTCAGCTATTGTGAAGTCATTAGTATAAAAAGAAAATCAACAAATATAACAAAAAATCACAATATAAAAAGGTGCTGCCTCACGTAACTGCATACAGTGTCAGAGGACTGCTAAGTGATGACATTTTTAGCTATTAATTCACATATAATATTGTTTGGAATGATAATATTTCTAACCACCTGATGTCAGCAGCAGCAGCTTTACTGATGTTACTGATGTTTATAGTCATACTGAAATCAACAATAAAGAGTTTACCTCGGATCTTGAAAATAAATGAAAACAAACATGCTTTAATTTACAGTTTTTTCCCCAAAACAACCACTAGATAACGTCAAGGTACATTTTTGCTTTGACTATGGACTACATTCACAAGAGTGATGTAGAAGTATTCACGATGAAGCTTACACTGGAGATGTACTGTACCTGAGAGAAAACCGATTTATAGCTTTCATTAATAATAATTGCTATATGGATGATAATAAGAACTTTGTCTGCTGCTCTTTTGAAAGTTTTTAGTATGGTTTTTGTAAAAGGTTAACTACCAAACTGAATAAAATAGCATAGCATTCTGCATGACCCGTGTCTGCATTATTCATTCTGTAACCAATTTGTTTTATTCTCCCCACACATATGCTTATAATAGCTGGATCTGGCAACACGGCGGAGGCTGTGCCCGCGCCCTCACTAGCAACTCTCTCTCAAGCCCCGTTCGGTGACCAAATAGCTGTCTGACACGTTTGCCTACAAAGATAGCATTTTTTATCTATTATGAAGCAGACGTATGCGCTCACATTAAAAGCTTTTTTATTGAAGTGGAAAGTTATATATGGGTGATTGCGTTACATGCAGAAACATTCAAGAGCATTGAAACTTGTTTTCAGCTTTTGCCCATGATTGTATAAATAAAACATCCTACTGAAAGTTTGCTGGTTAAGTGCCAACATTTTTTCGTTTTTATAAAACTGTTCAGCTACGATAGTTCAATCGCAACTGGCTTCGTTACGTTTCATTAGTATCGACTCTACTGAATTTTCAAATATTAAAAAAAAAAAAATCCAATTATATAAAAGCAGCAGTAATTCGTCTAATATAAAATGAAATATAAATATCTTACCCTGATAGATTACCGTGTTGAAGTGGCGAGTGGCAAACATTGTTTTTTTTATTTTTTATGAGAAGGGATGGGAAGACACACACGCCAATTATCTTTGGTGGTTTGTTTAGTTATATTCTTTTGATTGCGGATGTTAACACGAGTTGGAATCCACCTTCAGATAGTTAATGGGAAAGAAACGTGTTAATAGGAAACTGCGTACCTCGTGGAACTTGGACAGGCACTTGTCAAGTGAATCATTAGGCCAAAACATGGATGAATCCGAATGTGTAGTTGCCTCACTTGTCACACATGATTATGAAAGGGATTTTAACGATCCTTTGCTCGCAACTCCCAGCAAAAGTCCCCCTGGGAAAAAGAAAAAAGACAGTAACGATGCATCACTTGCTGAGATTTTCAACGTCATCCAGTCCCTGAATTCCAAGCTAGATTCGGTTATTCAAAAGATTACTCACATTGAGAGCTCCACTGAGGTCACAACGGCTGCTGTGAACTCTTTGTCTGACACTGTTAATCGACTCCTGCCAGATGTCGCCTTTCACAGTGAAAAGATTGGTAAGGCCGAATTGTCGATACAGCACATGCAACAGGAAAATGCTTCTCTTAAGCTCTGAGTGGAAGATCTAGAAAGGTATAGCCGCAGATGGTGTTTGAAACTACTCGATGTTGAAAGAACGTGACGACAGAAACATTCGAATGACAGCTATCAGTCATCTTGCCAGGGTGGTCCCTCGGATCAAGAATAAACTGGAGGAAGCTGTGGATGTGGTTCACCGTGTAGGCAAACAACGACCGGATGGTTCGCTGCGTCACATCATCATTCGCTTTGTGACAAGGAGACATCTTTTAGATGGAAGCCAAGAGTTCCATTTACCTCAGATAGAATGGTCTCCACATCAAAGAATTTCTCTCCAAAGCGGACATTGAAAGTCGGAATAAACTCTGGCCACTCGTCCAGGTGGCTCGAAAAGAAGGGAAGAATGCTGGTTTCAGCGGTGCCTTTGCTGTTATTCACAATAAGAGAATTGCTGCTAATTCAGCACATCTTCTGATTCTGATTCTGCAGCGCGACAACAGCTTTAAGTCGTCTAATTTGGTACGGCCTCCCTGCTACACTAATAGTTGTAAGGTTTTCCTCTGTATATAAATATCCTTACAAGTACAATTTTAGCTGTATTATTTGTGTCCCCTTCAACAATTGCTCTTGAGAAATTTTATGTATATTGTCCCCCCAACTATTAGCCAAAATTTACGCCCCTGCAAACACGTGAACCGGTTATCTTGCTGAGCTTGTTCTCATGTATAAATAATGCTTGTGTTCCACTCGTGGTTTGTCAGTCAATGTTTGTGCTTATGTGTGTTCCCTGGTTCCTGTTTTTGGTATGTCCTCACACTTAGATCCTCGCCTCAGCCTGTTCACTTTGCATGTTACATATTGACTGACCTAAAAGAGATCTAGCGGGAGTTAATTGGGACCCTGTGAGTATTCTTTGCTCACTTTTCCCAAATGGCCGCTGCATTGAAGAGTACGTAGAGGAGTTTCTTGCTTATTCTTACCTTGTGCCATTGGAGGATGTCTTTCATATGGACTGTTTTTGAAGCGGGCTGGAAAATAATATCAGCCAATTGATGCCAACCCAGCTGGACCCTGAAACAGTATGTGGACTTTGCTCTTCTGCTGAGCGTATCCCCCTTCACAGAGGGCGAGGTGGAGGAGGACTCGTCGCATAAATATTTTTTTGGGTGGGGGCTATATGACCCAAGCTCCGTCGGCCACGGAGCTCGTCCCACCACAGGCGGCCCCTTTAAACAGTACCATCTCAGCCACTAGACCCATTTTTAATGGCGGAGGAGATTGGCGTCCAGTGTGGTAGATCCGCCACTGATATCGGTGTGAGCAGCCAGCATTCTGAGGCCTTCACCGGCCACTACGCGTTCAAGCCCACCGGCCACAACGCTCTCTAGTCCGCCAGCCTCAGCGCACTCAAGCCCGCAGGCATCTACGCTCTCTACTTCGCCGGCCATATCGGCATCTGTTTCAAAGGTAAACCTTTTGTTTTCTGTTCTCCCTGTGATGGCTACGGCCATTTTGTTTGTGGGCTGTCCATACCTCGACAGTTTCTCCCAAGACAGTGGCGGCTTCCTCCTCAGAACTCTGTGTCCCTTGATGACTCTGTTTTGGCCAGGAAAGCCCTTTCTGAACTTTATATGTCCCTCGAACCCCCTTTTGTGACCGCAGATGCCGTTTTCGAACTTTCTATGTTTTCTGACGCCACTACACTCCCTCACTCATGGATGGTGCTTGCAGAACTCTGTGCATCCCCTAACAGCTAGGGTGTGGCCACAGAGACCATTTCTGAACCCCTCGTGTTCCCTGATGGCTCCGTTTTGGCTACCGAGGCTGTTTTTGAACTCCCAGTGTCCACTAACTGTTGTGTCTGCCTTGATGCAATCATGGAGGTCATCCCTGAGTTTCCTGTCTACCCTGTCACATCTACAGAGACTGTTCCTGCAACCACTACTTGCCCTGTCACGACTAAGGACACCATGAAATGTCTGCCTGTCCATTTATGGCCTCAGAGGCCGTAGTTATCCTCTCTGTGCTCTCTATTACAGTTCCACCAGATCCACCTTGGTGGTCACCTGGCTCGTCAGCTCCATGTTGGTGGACATCTTCCCAGCCTCAGCCATCTTAGTGGTCTCCCGCACCACCAGCTCCACTCTGGTCCACGCTGGTGGTCTTCAGCTCCACCCCAGTGCCAATCTTCTACTACATGGGCCTGGCCCACCATCCCTCCCCCCCTGTTCCGCTTCTGCTCCACCACCCTCCTGGACTTTTTATTCTTTGCATTTGTTCCAGATGCTCCAAAACAGAAGACAGTATAAAAAGTCCAGGAGGGTGGTGGAGCAGAGGCAAAGTGCTATGTCTGGACTTTTTTGTTGAAGTGTTTCCTGTGCTTTGTTTGTAGTCTGTTCGTTTGTTGGTTCCCCGTGATTAGGTTCTCCAGGTGTTTCTCAATAACCACTCCCCCCTTGTTATCTTGCTAAGCTTTTTCTTGTGTATAAATAATGCTTGTGTTCCACCCGTGGTTTGTCAGTCAATGTTCATGTTTGTGCTTTTTTGTGCGTTCCCAGTGTTTTTGGTATGTTTTGCTGCTTTTCTATTAAATACTCCTCACATTTAGATCCTCGCCTCTACCTGCTCACTTTGCATGTTCCAGTTTGGTCATTGAAATCTTGACTGAAATACAACACACAACCAATGAAATATAATACTTATATTACTGTATCAACTTTAGTTTTATTTAATAAGAGTTTATTTATTTATTTATTTTAAGAGACAGATAAACTCAAGGAAAATAACATAAACATAAAATAAATAAGATTATGCACATAAAATATAGAAGGGCTCAATCAGAAATTACACAGTAGTGACCAAATATCTGTTTGTTGTTGCAAAGTTTTGTTAAAAAAGCTATCATCTAGTACCCAAAATGTATTTGTTATTACAGCACATGAACTAACAGATTGGAGATGTTACCAGGCTTGCATTTTTTCTTTTTTTAAATAAACACTCAAAACAGACATGAAAATTAACTTCAACTTATTCAACTGTGATCAATTTTCTTTTTCTTTTCAAGTCTACAGATCCTCACTTGCACTGATTTTGCATTATAATCAGTCTTACATTTTATTGTTTCATTCATTGTCCTCTCTGCATTTGTTCATTGCCTACCTAAGAAAAGTTTTGTCAGGCCAGCTTTAAGATAACTCCGAGCATCATTATTGGCTTCATCAGCTACAGCTTTCCTCCGCATCTCCTCCAGCTCTCGGACCCATTCTTCTTTCCCAGCCTCCCTCACTCTGGGGATAAAGAAGTCGAGATGCTGAAGAGTGAAGGCAGAGTCTGGTTTTAATGCGATCTGAGACAGATGCTTGATGGTCTGGTAAGCTTCGGACAGAAGCTTTGACTTTTGTTTTTCAATCTTCTTCAGATCTTTATCAAGATATTGCATTAAAAACAAATATGTCTTTGTTTGTTCTTGGGCTTTTTCATATTCCTTTCTAAAATCATCAAACTCGATCGTTGTGCTTAGGATGCTAATGACATATTTCTTGTTTTCTCTGACATGTTTGCTGTGATGACACTTCCCTGTGCACACGGTGCAGTAGCCTTTCTTCATGACTTCACATTTGCTTGGATCAGAAACCCACCAGCAGTCAAACTCATGACAGTTTTCCTCACAGACGGTGCAGGTCGTCGCCTTCTTATTCTTCCATGACTTGCTCTCAATGGGCACCTTCATTTTGACAGCCTTTTTTACATGAATGGTGAAGTTTTTACACCTCTCAATCTTTTCCTTGTTTTTTCTTATTGCCTCCTGAATCTGAAGTTTTTCAGACTTCTTTGACTCTTTTTCTTGAACTCGCAGCTGTAAGTTGCAGATAGTTGCTTCAAATCGAATGCGCTCCATCAGGACATCTGAAGTCAACTCTAAATTTTGTCTGTTCATTTCATTCAGAGACTGAAGGAATTGCTTCATCTCTTCCATGCTGTCTTTCCAGGCATCTCTTTGAGCACGCATGTAACGTCTCTCATTTTGATGGGCTTCAGCCTGCCGGTTGTTGAATAAGAAATAAACAGGTTGGCCACTTTTGTCTCGTCTGCAGGGGATTTTAGCTTTATTAATGCTATCAAGTACATTTTTGGGAGGCAGACCATCAGAGTGTGTGATTAAAAACACAATGTTGTTCACAATGTCTTTTCCAAACAAAGACAGAACTGAACTGATAATGTAATGCTGTCTGTCTGAGAGACGATTCTTAGATGCTTGAATCACAAAACACACAGCGTCAACTTCACAAACTCCATCATTGCTCTGAAACAGAGTGGCTAAAGTCTCAGCAACTTCCAGATCGTTGTCCAGTCCTCTAGTTTCTCCGTAGCCTGGAGTATCAATGATGGTGAGAGACATGTGTCTATTTACAGGAAAGACCTCATACATGGTGATTTCAGAGGTTTGTGATTCTGCTTGATCTCCAGCTGCTTCTTCTGTAATTTCATACCATATTTCATCCTCAAACTTCACTCCAAGTAAGTAGTTGACCATTGTGTTGACAAGAGTAGTCTTGCCAACGCCAGTCTCTCCCAACAGCAGAACAATTTCGTTTTGTTTTCGGACATCTTTTTCCCCATAAGTCCATTTTCTGACTTTTCCATTTTCATCAAGCAATTTTCTCTCTGTATGTAGACGGAATAGTTTTGGAGGACCTTGATCAATCAGAGTTTGTCTGTGTGGTGTAAACCTTGGCTTTCTGTAAAATATAGAGGCAAATGTCAGAATTTCTGTGGAGAAAGAATTCAAGAGTTTAAGCACCTATCAAAATGCTGACATTTTTTGTTGCATACACATTACTGTACATAATAATGTTAAAACAAACAAACAAAAAAACTCTCATTCCAAATAGTTTACATTTAAAAATATATTTTCCTTCACATCTGAAGCCTTCTCATAGCATGTTACCATGTAAATTGTCTAGATATTCAGATGCCAGAGTTTTTACAATAAATATTCTGACCAAATATAGGGAGAAGACTAATTTTCAGTATCATACTTTTCCTCAGAAACAATTGGAGAAGAAAAGGACCTGACTGACATTCCCACCTACTGTCCAGAACAGGCACTGAAACATATACCTATGACAACCATTACAGGCACACTGGCGCTTCTTCTGTCGATTTTTCTGTTTCTTTCTACTTGTGACAGTCAAAGACCTGACAAAGAGGCTATCAGAATGTGAGAGTGGGATCCATATAAAAATTGGTTCACACAAAATAGAGATACATTTATCATTTAATAACCTTCAAAAATAAATGATTTACCCTCCTGTAGAATAGTGGCACCTCCAGGAAATTTCCAATGGGGTGGCCAGACAGGGATAGTAAAAATCCTAGTGTAGTATCTATTTCTACGATCTATTGTCTAACTCACAAAATAAATAATTTTGATGTAACTGGTGTGTTATGCCTTCTACACACTGCACAGTTTTAGCAGTCCTACAAGATCATTGCAAATCACACTGTGCAACATAGATCTAATAAACCTGCGTACGACATGCATGTAGACTGTATGATGATGACACCTATTGACTTGTAGGCTATGATGCACATTTCTATAGAATAATAAAACATCATCATGTGCTAGTGGTAAACAGAGAGTACGATAAATCACACTTTAGGAGTTGTAGTTTTTATGTGTGCTGAAAAAAAGTGGAAGCGGCGAAAGAGGAAGGGATAAGAGCTGGAATTAAGCAGTTTTATGTTTTAGCGCCATGTCGTGGTGATTTCATGTCACATTTTTATTGGCTGGTCAGTAAGCGTGGGTCATAGCAGCAAACATAGCCGTTTTTGAATCTCTCTCACTGTACGATATAGGACCACAGATTAGGAGCCATGATCACAGAAATCAGCACGATTGTTTAATGATGCCAATCTTTTGTCTGGGACAGCCGAAAATCTTCGATCAATTTTCCTGTCTTGTCAACCGTTATACTGTGCTCGTAGCACATGCTCTTCAATTTCACTCACAAAGGTGGCAGTGTGCACTGTATAATTTGATATAAAGCACAAAAGAAACTATGAGCATGCATTGTCGTAGTTATGTCATCAATTAAGTCATGAAGTTACCAAAAAGGCAATTAAAGCTGCCTTAAAACTGTGCATGTATAAGTATTTGTTATATATGTGACCCTGGAGCACAAAAGCAGTCTTAAGTCGCTGGGGGATATTTGTAGCAATAGCCAACAATACATTGTATGGGTCAAAATTATCAATTTGTTCTTTTATGCCAAAAATCATTAGGATATTAAGTAAAGATCATGTTCCATGAAGATATTTTGTAAATTTCCTACCGTAAATATATCAAAATAAAATATATCAAACCATAGATATATTTTCAAAGCTGTCCTGGGGCCCATTTCAATAAGGAGGTTCAACCAATTCGGAGTTAAAACTTGAACTCTGAGTTGACTTAAGCCCTATTCGCACGGGATTAGTATTATCTGGGGACCTTGTGTGATTTTGAAATTAACCCCCCACCTCTGAATTTTGTGTGGTGCATTCGCACGGGATAAGCGAAGCCTGTGATTTTACTCGAATTTACCGACTTATCTACCAGACACCCGGATGTCAAGGCTTTGAGAGTCCCGTTCTATGGTCCAGATGGATTAAAAAAAAAGAAAATAAATTAATATAGTTTCGTGCCCTGTGACATTTACATTTCACCAGGTTAAAATAGTATCTCAAGCTTTATGCTTGATTTATTTGTAGCACATTAACCTCAAAACCTTTTCAGCCTTTTCTTTCTACAAATTGTATGGTGTAGCGATATAACAACACCCAAAATGCTATCAAACACTCCGACGCAGCTCCATTCTTCGTGAAAGATGGATAAAAAGGCGCACAGGAAACAAAAACCTCAAAAAATTATATACGACCCGCCAAATCACAGAGATGCCGATTCGCACGGGATTAATATTAGCACAGGACCTCGGTTTTCGGCGAAATATGGTAGGTCTTTTGCGGGGGAATTTATACTTTACAAATTACAGGCCGATTCGCACGGGATTAAGGTCACAGACAATCTCCGCAATTATTACAAATGACTGGAGGTCACCAGGTAATACTAATCCCGTGCGAATAGGGCTTTACTCTGAGATGGGAAACTCTGAGTTTTCGGTTTCAGATCAGCTGAATTGAGTTAGTTCAATCGACTCCGAGTAGGTTGACTCTGAGTTTAGCGCGTGCACCACGACTATGAAAAGTCATGATCAATGGAGCTCCGATATTACGATTCACCATGGCAACAGCTCCCTGCAAAAATACATCTGCATACTTCAGAGTAAATACAAGTTTAATTCTGATCACTGTTATAATATCACAGGTGAAAACGGGCAGAACGGTAGGTTATTGAACTAATAGGCTATTAATTTTCATGGTCCCACGGGCAAAAAAATATAAAATTATAATAATAATTTAAATGCATTTTTCTTGTTTTACAAATGATCTGCCTATAGGGTAAGAAAAATACAGCAGCGGCTATTTACACTAGTGTTATAGTATCTAGAGGTATTTGCACTTAGCCTACTGTAAATAGGATCTATCGTTAAGAAAGTATGCTAATTCCACTGAAAATAGTGATATATTCTAGTTACCACGTAAAAGTAGCAATTCTTTGCAATAAGTGTAAATAATAATTAGATGCCATTTATACTTTATACTGGCAGATACATACTATTTGCACCTCAGTATTGTTGTACATTAACAGGATGCAATAATAATACAAGAGTGTAAATGATTATATTTATTACAATTATAAATACTTTTATCATTATTAAACACTCGTTAGACACTTTACTTCCACTTTTAGAACATTTTCTTAATTTTTTATTGAAAATAAATTCTAATGTGATATGTGATGGGAAAAGTGAGAAGAGAGAGCTTCGGCAAAAGCCGGAATCGAACCCGGTCAATCACATCACAAGCTAGTTTTCCACACCCAATGCGTTACTGCCTACACCACTGAAGCCGTTATTCATATGCGTCGTATTTAACCTTGTGTGACATTGGAGGGTGGAGCTACTGAACATTTGCACTTAGTAATAGACACCACGAATAATCTTGTTTTTTTCAATTTGCATAAAAAATGTTTTATTACCACACTGGCAGATCATTTTACTAAAAGGGTTAGTTCACCGAAAAATGAAAATTCTGTCATTATTTACTTACCCTCATGTCGTTTCAAACCCATAAGACCTTCGTTCATCTTACGGGTTTGAAACGACATGAGGGTGAGTAATTCATGACAGAATTGTAATTTTTCGGTGTCCTCGAGGGGGCAATCTGTGTTCAATGAAAAAGCTTAGCTCTCATTTGTCTCTCATTTCGAGGAAGGAGGGGCAGCCGCCTGCTCCCCGCGGTTCAGGACCAGCCGCTGCTGAGGCACGGAGGAGAATGAGGTCGTGGGTATCGCAGGCGGATCTGGCCGATGAGTTTAAAGAGGGGGTTTCCCTCTCGCGCTCTTCGGCCATGGACGAGGGTGAGCCGCTGGAGGATGATGATGTGATTTCCCTAACATTATCTGATCAAGCGGCCAGTGCTCTGCTGGGTTTGGCCCAGGAAGAGCAGGAGATGTCTGAGGAGGGTGAAGAAGTTGAGGCTGAGCCCTCCCAGTCCTCTTGCCCTGCGTATGATGAGCTACTGGAGGTTATGGATTGTGCCACGGCGAGGCTTGACTTGCCGTGGAAGCGGGCCAGGAAGGTGGCACCGCGAGGTCGTCTCGACAAGCGTTATCTGTCTGACCATAGCCCCCCAGCTCAGGTGAGCCTTACGTTTCTTCCTGATCTCCATACGGAGCTCGAGAAGGAATGGAAGAGGCCGTTTTCTTCACGCATCCATCGGTTCCAGCATACGAGATATGCCAACATCGAGGGGATGCGCGAAAGCTGCTATGAGAAGATGCCCCCTGTAGAAGAGATGCTGGCTAGCTATCTCTTTATGGGTGAGACATCCTCTCTCAGGACTCCCTCCTTGCCATATAAGCCCCTTCAGGATACATCTCGCTTAAACGGCAGGGCATACGCAGCAGCAGGTCAGGCTGTCGCTTCGTTGCACATGATGGCGGTGCTTCAGGCATATCAGGCTGATCTACTGAAAGACCTGGATAAAGGGGAAGGCCTTTCTCCTGATGAGGTAGCTGAGTTGTGCTGCACCATGGATCTTGCTCTCCATGCTACTAAGCAGGCCGCCTCTGCTATGGGCAGATCTACGGCGGCCATGGTGGTAAAGGAGAGACATCTGTGGGTGAACCTGGCAGAAGAAAGAGAAGGGCTTTCTTCTCGATGCTCCGGTTGAGAAGTTCAGGGAGGCAAAAAACCTTCAAAACCTTCATTCCACGAAGATCCAGGTCTGAGCCCGAACAACCCAGGGGTCCTGGCCCGTCTCGGTCTGAGGATCAGAGACAGGCACAGAAGGCTAGTGTTGCGGCTCGCGTTCCTCCCCCACCTGCGGGTAGGGTGAGGAGGAATCACAGGTCAAAGGGAGGTAGGCAAGACCTGAGGGAGGTGATCCAGATGAGGCGTTCCCAAAGCTCTCGTCTGGACCTGAGTGATACCTGAACATCTATTCATCTCCCTCGGGGGGGTTAACATCTGCCCTCATCTTCCCTTTCCTAATTCCCCTGTAACCACCATCTTCTCCACCTGACCGAGGTTAGGTAGGAACCTCCTGCGCCTGCATTGCAGTCTCCTATTCTGGATCTATGATGTTTTCGGTTGGTTCTGTGCCTTACATGGTAACCACCTTACTTATGGTCCAGACTAGAGGCTTCTTCGGGCTTCGCTTCTTGAACGGTGCTCCTGCGCGGGAACCATGGTGGGTGAGTACGATCCATTTTGAATATATAAAATACGCTGGTGGTTGTGTGATTCCATCTGCTAGCCTTCTTTGCAGTTCATACACGCTATGCTCTGTGCACTTTCTAAAATCCACATAGTGGTAAGTGTGCACGCTGAGCACTCTGCGCAATTTCTAAAATCCTGAATGGTAAGGGTTACACGTTGTTAGCCTCGTTCCCTTTCTCTGAGATGGCTTAGGCCCCGGTACTCACCTTGGGCTCCAATCAACTAGTGTGTCTCTGTTGATACACTTGTAAAGCATTGCTCCCCTCACTGTAGAGGGTTATTTATGAGCATGGTGCTTTCTTACGAGCGTTTGAGTTCTCTCCCCTTCTGAGGAGTTGAATTCCCCGCTCCATGGGCTGTTCTCGTGGTGGTGCTTAGCAGTGTTGCCTATGAGCACGCTACTCCTTTTCTGAATTTGGAGTTCTCCTCTCACGTGGAGAGTTGAGTTCTCTGTTTTCCCAGAGCACCTGGAACCGGCAACATCAGGCGAACTAGGCCCTTCCTCTGCCTCCCTGATGCGCTGAGTTTTTGGCTAAGCTTGCAGTATGCTTACCCTTCAGGATTTCTAATGAACATGCTATAGGTTGAACCCCCTCTCGGCTGAGAGCTGGGTGTTATGTTCCCTCAGCTAGGTTACTTACTGCTAGCCATTCCAGCATTATACCATGAGGATGAGTTGGTTCTTCTCAGATGTATTGTCCTTGGGATGCGCCATTTCCATCTACGGTCGGCTCCTTCAGAATGCCACAAGGGCCCCTTAGAATGGTATCTTTAAAGTCCATGATATGGTAAGTGCGCACATGAAGTCCCTGTGCACTTTCTAAAATCCACACTGTGGTAAATTCGCACATTAAGCTTTTTGCGTTCTTTCTAAAATTCTGTATGGTAGGGGCTACGCGTGGCGGCTTCGTGCCCTTTCTTGAGTCTGTTAGGCCCCGGTTCCACCTTGGACACTACTCCTCCTATGTATCCTCAGGATACCTACTTTAACAGGGTGTTGCTACTAGGAGTCTGTTGAGACAGTTCCTTCAGCAAGCTCATGCAGAGCAAGCGGTAGCCCCCTGGGTGGCAGGCCAAGACCTAGTACGATTCTAGGCACTTGGTCGTATCCCCTTAAATTAATCTATTCCTGATTCCAAGCCTTTGAGCTCTACCCTGGGCCCAGGAGTTCTGGCCCTAACAGGTATGTTTTTTGGGGTATGTAGCTTAGGCCTTTAGCTGTAGGGGATAATGTCACTGACAGCCATCTAACGTCCCAGGGGCAACTCCCTTAAAGCTTTGGTAGAGTTGGTACTTAGTGCTCGCCTGTGGTTTGGCATGCACTCCCCTCAGCATGGGGGGAAAACTATGTTTCCTGCCATGCTTCGGATGCAAACTTCAGACGAAGAAGCGGATGACGTGTTCTCCCTGCGCCTATTTATACTATAGTCGCACCGGTAGTGATGTCATAGGCTGTCGCCGGCCAACATGTTGTTGGTGTTTTTTGAATGAATGCTTCAGACACTGGTCACGTCGAGGCGTTTCCCATAGCGACCCCTAGAGGACGCAGTGTCTCGTTCCCTGCTCAGGGAACCATGGTTACATACGTAACCTGAGACGTTTTCACTTAACATCCTTTCTGAAACAGGCCCCTGGAGCAGCCCAGCACTGTCTCCCTCAACTAACACACTTGATTCAACCCATCAGCACATTAGTAGAGACTTTAAATCTGAAGTGGATCAGAAAAGGTAAAGAGTTTGACCCACTTCAGGTCTTAAATTCTCTACTATTGAGATGTGTGTCAGATCCATGTCTTGTTCAGCAGCAGCAGCAGCAGCAGCAGCAGCAGCTCTTAAAGCAGCCACAATAACCTCATAACCCAGATGTGATGTCTGTTAATCAAATAACAAAATAAATAAATTATTAAATAATAACAATAACTTTTGTAGCTTTAAGGATTAATCTATATATAATTTAGAATTTAGTGTTTAAAATTTCTGTATATTTCCTGCCTGCTGATGGGCACAGGTAAATATGGCATTTATTGTAATGGGTTTATGTGAAGATTTTTTTTGTTTTATGTGAAGCAGTTCACTTAAATTAAAAGTTGTTATTTTTAAAAAGTCTAATTAATGTTAAAATTGATAGCTCTCAATTATACTGTAATGTTGAATGGCTATAGTCAATGGTTAAATTTTAGGGGGGGGAAACAATTTCAGAGACATCAGTAGTATCTGTATCAGTGATACTCGCCTCCAGTCAAAAAAAAAAAAAGAAGCTGCCATTAAACAAATCTTAAAAATATATTGTCTTTATGTTGTTTCTAGATTAATTTGATGATTTAATGTGGAATTATTGCAATATAAATGTATATTTCAAAATTGTAATGTGAGTATTTTATGTGAAAATAATCTGTTATTTAAATTGTGATTAAATTATATAGTGCTGAACACAAGCTGCAATGACGCAATCACTGCATTCATGTGCTCAACAGTCTGCCTACATCGCCTACAATGCCCATCGCTGCAACCTTTCATGCGATGGGAGTAAATTTGAATAGAATGCTATAATCAACACTTTCACATTAGGTAATGTTGACAGCTGTAATAATACAATTGTAGTAAAAGTTTTCGAGAGAGTTCGACCTGCAATAGTTGCAAAGATATGCAAATATGCAAACATGTTAGCCAATCATACCAGTGGGCATTTACATTGACGTCTCACAGCAGAGTCTTCCAAAAGAGTGTTCAAATCATTTTATTTCTAAATTAATGACAATGTTTGATGTAAAAATCATATTAACATTATAAGAAGGAAGCATGAAGTAATAATAATAATAATAATAATACAATTCATGATCCCTTTAACTCACATGGAATTCATGATGGTTGCTTGGATTTAATATGTTCACTTCACAGAAGACCTAAGGAAAGAAAAGTTTCAACATGAGGCCCATTTGTGTGAGGAACATGGTAATATTTCATATTTCCAAGTGATCTCTCTCAGTACTCTGTGGTATAAAAGCTAAAAGGTACATCCCAGTAACTTTTTTATTGTAGTAACCTTAGTACCTTTTCATACTTTTCATAGTAATGTCCCCCCCAAAAAAAAGACCTACAGCTAGCTTTGTACCCTTTTTTTGAGTGTAATTGTACTCTTACTGTCACTAACAGTAATTACATAAGTACATCATGATTATTCACTGCGAAACAACACAAATATTACCGCAAATATTAACACAATTTTTAGAAAAGCTGCAGCAAATTCAGTCAGTTCATGCCACAAAATAAGAAAATAGTCCTGTGAAATCCTGGTGGTACTTCTAAGGAAATAAATCACCTTAGAAACTGTACAGTTCCCAGGGGTTTTGCTATCGACTCCTGTGGCTCAGGGCTTTAGATTTTTTAACAGTTATGTCGATTACAATTATGATTATGATCTAAAATTAAGTCTAATGTCCGATCTACAGTACAAAATCCAAACTGGCAACTAGTACGACAGTGATCATAGACAGCAAAGTTTATATTTTTCACTCAAAAACATAATCAACACAGATGACAAAGACTGTCCCTACCTTTTCAGAGAAATGCTCCTAGTTGCTTTTTTTGTTTTGTTTTTATTATTATTATTATTAATCTTCAGAGAGGTATTAGATAATGTAAATAGAAGCTCAACCAACAAGAAACCATGTACTTAACAATCTCGCTCATATTAAATGGTTTAATCTTTGATGAACACAACCTTTAAACTCTTAGGGTGTGCATGGATGTTTAAGAATGACCTTACAGATAAGATTGATTCCTGATTGTATAGTCTTCCCGGTTCTGATTACAGTATAACTTTCATGCAGTATAACTGCAGTATGATGCAAAAATCCTCCAAAGGTTGGGCACTTGGGAAAGATCTACAGTATATAATGGCATTTTAAATAGTTATATACTTACATAGTTATATACTTACATAGTTACACACACACACACACACACACACACA
>NW_015506734.1:260215-260897 GCF_001515645.1 Sinocyclocheilus grahami
ATATATATATATATAGTGAACTTTTTTGATCCACTTCAAATGTTGACTACTGTATATATATTTATTTATTTATTTTCCCAATGTAGATACAAAAAAAACAGCTACTTATGAAAGTCAAGTCAATGTAGACAGATTATTTTTACAGACAGATGGTGTAGTTGTGGTATTAAAAAGCAGGAGTTAAATCCAGAGGCGACCTTTGCAATTTGGAGGCCTGCTTCAAAGAAACAGTCGGAGGCCCTCAATGAGAAAAGAAAAAAAGACAGACAAAAACATTTTATGCAATTACATTATCAATCATGTTATATTTAACCAATTTTCGATTTGTGTCAAAGCTCTTGGGACCCTTACTTATAATTTAAGCATTTAACAGTTAAAAATCACTTACTTGTCAATAACACACACAATGCTACACAAATTACGGTGATCACATAAAACAAAGGGCCAGCGACCCCCCCACCCATTATTCAGGTCCCTTACTGCCCCCTATCAAAAAAATAAATAAATAAAAAGTAGGAACATTAATTTACAGAGTTTAAGCATGTTGGTAATTTTCAGTGCTATAGGTTTTGTGATGTTGAGATTTCGTTCACTCTCAATCTGACAGTGACCCTGTTGCCCCAACGGTGAAAAAAAATAATATATATATTTTCCTGAAAACCTTAAACACCCTTTTTACTGC
>NW_015506734.1:261180-261625 GCF_001515645.1 Sinocyclocheilus grahami
TTTTTTTATTCAGTGTGGTGTACCTTACAGTGTTTATATGTTCCATATACAGTATGTGCAATAAAATATTCAAAATGTGCAATACAATTTTTAATTGACAGTAAGACAGCATTGTCACTAAAGTTTTCCATTTTAAATACATTTTCAAATAATATACATTCGTATTTTCTGTTTCATATTTATATTTAAAACTTTCTGTTCATCAAAAACAAAAATGAAAACATATCCACACAATTATTGATCAGCATAACTGTTCTCAGATATAACAGCTATAATAATAATAATAATAATAATAAATAATGTTTATTGAGCAGCAAATAGCACGATTCCTGAAGGATCTTGTGACACCGAAAGCTGGATGGCACTTTAGCAATTAGCTCGACAGGAAAAAATACATTTTAAAATATATTAAAATTGAATGCAGTTCTTTCAAATAGTAGATATA
>NW_015506735.1:0-8519 GCF_001515645.1 Sinocyclocheilus grahami
ATCATTTACAGTTCCAATAAAAAAATTGATCTGTTGATCAAAAGTGATCAAAACAATTAAATTGTTAATCATAATTATTTGGATGACAATTGATCATTTATTCTATCATTCATTTATCATTTATCATATTTGTAATTATTTCTGTGACAATTAATCATCAGTATTCATGCTTGTGAGATGCTATTGAATTATACTATAAATAATTATATAAATATTATGACATTTTATTTGTATGTTTTATTTATTTTTATTTTATTATATTGGGCTGGGCAATATGGCCAAAAAAATTATC
Organism: Sinocyclocheilus grahami; assembly: GCF_001515645.1. Classification (NCBI taxonomy): domain Eukaryota; kingdom Metazoa; phylum Chordata; class Actinopteri; order Cypriniformes; family Cyprinidae; genus Sinocyclocheilus; species Sinocyclocheilus grahami. The sequence goes on from NW_015506735.1 coordinate 293, forward strand.
ACAATATTTTTTTTCATATCAGTCGATATCGATAATTATCACGATAAATGTCAAATCTTTTAAAATTTCTTTCAAGTTTGAAGCCAGATTTTTGCTCCACAGTGAAAGTTGTAGAAACCAGACCGTTAATTTTCCTTAACAAAATAAATATCTAAATATAATTTTTTTTTCTTAGTTTGTGCATGTTCTAATGAGTGATATTTTTCAAATCAAGAAACAGGTTTGGGTTGCCTGATAATATTAATAATAATAATATCACTTTTCTGTCTCTTAGAAATGCACATTTGATAGTAGCTCGAGTTAGGATGCAGAGATACATTTTTGTTCATGATCAGTAACACCTGTAAAAATTGTAGCAACCTCAGTTTTATATGGTTACATTTATTCTGACCGTTTCTTTTTTCTTAATTAAGCATTGGTCTCCCATAGTACGGTTAAAACCACAAACATAGCACCTCAATACCATGATAAAAATATAACTATATGGTTTTTAAGTAGCCTATTTGTATGAAAAACTGTAGTCTAACAACATTCAGCATAAATGCACACATGCTATAGCTTAATCACAAATACATACTACAATTATATACCTTTACTTCTGTAATAAAATTCAACGTGAATATCCCACATTTCTGCCACAATACCATGCATGGTGCAGTGAGTGTTACTACAGTAAATCCATGGTGAATGATGGCGATGTGAAGATTGAAAAGCCTTCTGACTGTCTCGTTGCACACAGTGTTTCTCCTGTTTGGCTTTAGGGCTGGGCGATTTTGCAAAAAATTTAAATCTAGTTTTTTTCCAGAATGTTTCACCGATTTTTTTTTTTTACGATTTTTAACTAGTCAACTTGAAAATGTAACTATAACATGATTCACGTTACTTTTTTTCTTTATTAACCCTCTAGTTAAAGAAAATTCTATTCCAAGTGCAGCACACATGAAGTTGTCAACATGATGTAAATGTTAAACAAATCGCGTGTTAAATATCTTTGCAGAAAAGATGCAAAAACTACAACTACATATTGTACAAACTTGTCTTATACATATTATGTGTTCAGAAATAATATGAGGAAAATCCTTTTAGAAATTCTCAAAAGTCACGGTAATTCAAATTCTAAATGACTGAAGGTATAACAGCAGTAGACTATCATTAACTACAAATGTTCTGTAAAAACAACAGCAGCTTTCAGTCTGTCGCTGTGATGCAAACATGAAATATCAGACATACAGTAGTAGTTCTTTACAGGTTTTTTATTAGATTGCGCTGCCTTTCCAATGTTTTTTCTGTGTAAACATGGATGTGTTTGACTGTTGGACTCTTGCAGCGTCTCATGCATGAAACGGCTTTCTAAAAACACTGCGCTCAAGTTAAAAGAAGTTCACTCCCATCTTCTTGCATGTTTTACCTATTCAACTGCCCGTGTCGGATCTTTGTCAACCCAAAAACGCTGTGTGAATGGCGCTTAGCGCTAAATGTATGGTCCTTCACAGAGCGCGTCACACGCGAGCGGTTAATCACGTGCGCCGACATGCGGTTGGATCGTTCTTTTCTCTTTACTGTTATCACCGACATATTGTCAAAGTTTCCAATTCTAACATTTGGTAATATTTCTATTCAAAATCGCGATTCCTCGATTTCTAAAAAATAAAATCGTGGCAAAACAATAAATTCGAATTAATCTATAAAATCGGGAAAATCGTCCAGCCCTGTTTGGCATTAAACTAGTTTAACTCACAGAGTCATTTGTGTTCATCGCTGAATTCAAGCGCTTCACACTGGATCTCACAGCGCTGCATAGAGCTCGCGCCGCGCGGATAAACGGTCCGTGTGGCACGATTCAAATGAGTCGTGCTGTTTCGTTCCTCTTTTGGTGCATAAACGTTATATCGAACATTTATCGAACTCTTTTTATTGTTTTATCGAGGAAAATTATATCGCGATAATTATCGTTATCGAATTATCGCCCAGGCCTAATTGTATGCGATTCCAAGTAAAATAAAAAAAAACAAACAAAACCACAAAAAAATGTGTTATTAATAGTGTTGTGTGTGTGTGCAGGTGTGATCGCTCATCAGCGTGGTATGCTGTCGTCTGAGTCTCCGCTCTACGATATTCATCTGTGTTTCGGTGAGGAGTGGCCCGACGGCAGACCGCGCGAACGCAAACTCATCACGGTGCAGGTCAGACCCCACGCCACTGCACTTATTCAGACAAATAGAGCAAATATAATCAAAGAGACAAATACATACATGGAGGACTTTCTGATAAAGGACTTTCTGTTATTAGGGAATGAATTATGAACTTACGAATAAATAAAATAACATGCAAATATGGAGGATGTTGTATAAGGAATGAATTATAAACTAAAAAAATACATTTGGGAATAAATTGTGAACCTTAAAATATAAATTAATACATACATAAATAAATGAAATTATTATTAAATACAAATAAATATAAATGAGTAAATAAAATGGCACGTGAGGAGGACTTTGTATTAAATATATGTGGGATTAAATTATGAACGTAAACATAACAAATAAATAAAAATACATGTGAATAAATTAATGAATAAAAGATATGGATAATTTTGTGTTAAATATTTTAGGCAGTTGTGAACAAATAAATGAAGAAAAATGTTAATTATATAATATAAATGAAACATAAATAACAATAACGATAAATCAAAGAAGGGGTTTTCATTAAACCCCAAGTTTAACAACCATTCATAATAATTAGAGGTTTTTAACCAATATTAACTAGAAATTATGCAGATAAAATGTACTTCATTTTTAAATTTATTAAATAATTTTTTTGCACTTTTTAATTTATTATATATTATTACGCTTTACTTTGATACTTACAATTTAAAAAAATGTAAAACTATTAAAACCGTTTCAAATTTAAATTTGATGAACCTATAAGTAGCTTTGTACTTGCCTATCAAGTAAATTGATTGATCATGTCGAAGCAACAAATTAACATCACCTTAAATACAAATATGATGTTTTCACAGTAAATAATAAATTGATATTGGTTGTTTTTACCAAATTAAGTAGTCCCACTTTGATGCTGCCTTCCACCAAATATATGCTCTGTGTATTTTAATAATATTTATGACTATTATTTTGAATGTATGTATTAATCTATTATTGATCAGAATTATAACCAATGAAATATAATTAATCATGTAGAAGCATGTGCAAATATGTTGTTCATATAAAATAAACTGATATTGGTTGTTTTTACCAAGTTAAAAATAGCTCAGCTTTGCTGTGCTGCATAAATTATGCAGATGTTAACTGATGGGCCAATCAGAAGTATCTGTGGGTGTGGCTTGTTCACTCATTGTGTGTGTATCTGTATGTGTGTGTGTGTGTGTGTGTGTGTGTGTGTCAGATTTTGTTCTCAGATACTAAAGGTTGTCATTTTAGATTCGAGATGCTGTTTGAGTTAGATTTTATTTTTTGTACGTTAGATTGCATTTTATTGAGTTAGATTTTATTTAACTATTGCATATCTTTAAGATCTAGATTTGTTTTTGAATTAGATTTTGTTTGAGTAATTTTGTGTAGTTTTTATTGGGTTTTTTAATGCGTTTGTGTAGTTTTCATTCATATTTTTTCTTCAGTTTGTTATTTTAGTAAGTTAAACTAGTTTATGTATATATATATATATATATGTGTGTGTGTGTGTATATATTATTTAGCACATCAAGCTGCTGTTGTAGCACCAGCACAATATCCTGATGATCTGGTTGTTGTTTTTTCATATTGTGCGTGTGCGTGTGTGTGTGTGCGTGTGTGTGTGTGTGTGTGTGTGTGTGTGTGTGTGCGCGTGCAGGTGGTGCCGGTGGTGGCACGGATGATCAGTGAGATGTTCTCGGGCGACTGCACACGCTCCTTCGACAGCGGCAGCGTGCGGCTGCAGATCTCCATCCCAGACATCAAGGACAACATCGTGACACACCTGAAGCAGCTGTACCGTCTCCTGCAGACGCACCAGGGGCAGGAGAACTGGCCTCTGCCTCCCAGCATGCAGCTCCCGCAGGCGCAGCACTGACGCAGGTGACCGCTTTTATCAGCCGCTGCTTCTGACGTCTGAGCTTTTAGCTGCGCTCTCCTGCTTTTACTGCAGATGTATGTTACACGTGTGGTCCGCTTTCTCGCACTTTTCTTGGCTCTCCTATGTTTTTAACTGCATCATGTGTTTGACGTCCCATCATGCAGATTTGTGTATTAATGTTGTATGGATTTATCAAAATAAAAAGAGAAAAACACAAAATCACTGAGTTTTTGTTCTTCCTTTATCCAGTGTACTTTGTTCTTTTTTGTTTGTTTGTACACACACACACACACATACACGCACAAGTTTGATCTTCATCGAATGGCTAATCAGGACTCTTGGTGTATTTGTGATTGAATCTTTGAGGTTTTCTCATGTGCTTCTCTAGCTGTTATGTCCTGTTCCTGTGGATCGTGGTTTATGAGCTCGTAAACATGGGCAGATCGTCAGCTACAGTAATTAACACAATCCATTATTGACTTTAAATGAGAACATGAAACACACAGGAGTCCTTGATTCCATACTTGCCAAGTATTACAATACAAATACCATGGTATTCTTCAAGTGCTGTATCATTGGTGTAAGTGCTACTGTATTGGTGTATTGATGATATTTAACAGTAGTACCATAAAAAATCAAGTTCCTGTACCATTTGTGTAGTATTTCAGACAATGCCATGGTATTTTTCTGTAAAATATGGTAATAGCGTGGTTTTGTTCTACCTTACACAACCAAATGTGCCAAGCTATTACCATAAAACGTTACCTAAGGTCCTCGGAAATGTCGTAATATTTTTGAAATACCTTACAATGTTATGCAAGCACCTTAGTGAACTAAAGTACCATGTTTTTTACTGTGAAGATTGGTGAAAAACGAAATTATACCTAAAGGTACCATAGTACTTTACCATGACCCAATGAGGCTTCACATGGTAATACTATGGTGTGCATGGTATTCAGTGGTATTTCAGACAATACCATGGTATTTGTTTTGTAAGGGATGAGAATACCATGGTATTCCTATGTATGCCTGTATATAACGTAGTAAATATAATATTTAAATAGTATTTTAATGTATATAAAGTAATATTTAGCCCTAAGTTTTATATATATATATATATTAGTGCTGTCAAATAAATAATCATGATTGATCGCATCCAAAATAAGTGTTTGATTACATAATGTGTGTGTATACTGTGTGTATATATATATTAGAAAAATGTTTTATATATTAAATATATGTATATATAATATAAAATAAAAGAATATGAATATATAAATGTATAAACATGTAAATATTTTCAAAATATATACTGTATGTGTGTGTGTATGTGTGTGTGTATATATATATATATACACATAATAAATATACACAGAACACACATATATTATGTAAACAAAATCTTTGATTTTGGATGCGATATATATATATATATAGTTACATTTAAACAAGGTTAATAAATTAAAATGTAATTTAGTATGTAATATTACATTTTGTAATGTAATGTCTTTAGAATATGAATATATAAATGTATAAACATGTAAATATTTTCAAAATATATACTGTATGTGTGTGTGTATGTGTGTGTGTATATATATATATATACACATAATAAATATACACAGAACACACATATATTATGTAAACAAAATCTTTTATTTTGGATGCGATATATATATATAGTTACATTTAAACAAGGTTAATAAATTAAAATGTAATTTAGTATGTAATATTACATTTTGTAATGTAATGTCTTTGTCAAATTTAGATATAATTATCAAACTCTAATTAATAATTAAAAAATTGGCTAAAATGTTACATTAAACTGTTTTCTATTAAATTATATTAATTATGTATAATTGATTTAATATTTAATATTTAAATATCGGGCTACATTTTCGTCTATAGTATGTTAAGTTAATGTAATATTTAGATATTTGTTTAATATATAATAAATGGACAGTTAAATATATACTCGCATGTACATAAGTATTTATTGCATAATTTTGAACAGTTGTGTAATTGATTCAATGTAATATCAAAATAGTACTTTTCACCTGTAATTAACAAGTAATTTAATTTAATGTCATTTGTTTGATATATAATAAATGGATATTATGTATAGTAAATGTGAAATATAAATGAAGCGTGTGGATGTGTGTGTTGATGGTGTAGTGTTGTGTTCAGGTGCTGTCCTCATGCTGCGGGGTTCGAGTCCGTTCGGCTGGTCCAGCGGTTATCCTGAATCGCTTCGCTCCAGGTGAGAATGGGCTCTGATTGGTGTGTGTTACGACTCCTCACACTGTCTGACCCGTGTGCTTTCCCGCAGCGTCACGGCTCTGGATGACGCATCCTCGGATCTGTCGGGTTTATCCAGACCCAGTGCTAAATCAATATACAGTGAGTACTGACCCTGAGACGAGCTGATCATTAACCCTCTCTCTCTGACTCAACCTTTACGGCCCTGAGCTATTTATAGACGCGCTATTGACCTCACACTGCTGCTTGCTTAACTATTTCTGATACGGAAATACAGTGTCAGGAAAGGTTTAAAAAAGAAAACAATCCTTATGTGTGTTTTTGATGTTCAATTTAAAAGTGAGTGAAATGTATGATGTTTATTTTCTGTTATTATGGGTTTGCGTTAGGTATCGTTATTTTGCGGCAGTCTGTGTTAATATAAGTTACATTTAACATATTACGTAATTTAATTACTAAATAAATGTAATTGTAATCAGTTACAGTTACTGAGAAAATTATATTACTTATATAGCCTCTAAATTATATAACTTATTGTTACTTACGAAAATGTTAACGATTACAAAGGGGGTTGCATCTGATTTTTTTTTTTACACAAACACCCACATACAGATTTAATTGATTTCTTTCCCAAATTGCATTGACTGCTCTTAAATATGAGACTGCAATGTTTCAGGAGTTTAGGACACAGAATAGGACGCATGCTTATTCGATAACTGATTTATTTCCTATTTGGGTTTGTGTATGCTTAATTTTTTAAGATTAACTGTTGTTTCTATGGCATTGTTAGATGCCAGTGTTTCCTGTCATACCTATGCAAAGATTTGATTTCAAAAACAGTATTTTTGTTATGATTTTAAATCTGTATTTAACCTCAGAATGATCTCAAAGTAAAAGAGGTGCTAAAGTCTGAATTTGTGGTGGCTGTGCTCTACAATGAAATTATTACGATCTTCGTTAAAGTAAGAAAGGATTTTAAGAAGTCTGACAGTAATGAGTGTTGAGTACTACTGTAAGGTTAACCATGCCTGCTTTAAATGTTTCAAAACTTTTCAAAAATTTTGAAAAGTAATCAAAAAGTAAAAATGTAATCGGTTACATTAATAAAGTAATTGAAATAGTTACAATGCTCATTACATTTTAGATAGGGTAACTTGTAATCTGTAACCTATAACATTTCCAAAGTAACCTTCCCAACACTGGTGTTTGGCGAAGCATCATTTCAGATTAGGAGTCGGAGAATCGCAAATAATTTGAATTCGCGAAATCCCGATCTGAATCAAATGATTTGCGATAACGCAAAGTTCAGATCAAATGATTCGCGAACCCGCTCCGAAGTGCTGTGCTGCGTCCCAATTCGCATACTATCCGTCCTAAACAGTGTTCGAAAATAGAATTAGTATGTCCCAAAGCTTGCCTACTGTTCTGCTACATACTTAAAAGTATGTACTTTTTCTTCACAAAAAGAGTAGCCTACATAATTTTAGGGCATAGTATAAGTAGGTGAATTGGGACGCAGCACCGATCTAAATCAAACGATTCACCGTACATGATTCGAAGTTTCGATCGGAATCAATTGATTCGCAATACGCGGTCTGATTGCAGCGCTTTGAAACAGTGAATCATTCTGCAAACTGATTCAATTGAGTGAGTCATTTATGCTGGAACCGCTCCAAACATTTAAAGTTACCTTTCCTATAGAACAGGTCTATACCTTGTTCTTTTATTAAACAAACAAAATAGCCTTATGTTATTTATCTTATTTACACGACGGCATGTCAATTCGGTCTCTAAGTTATAGTCACGCTCTCTGTATCACGCACAGCGGAGTTCCGCCCGATGCGCACGCGCACACACACACACACACACACACACACACACACACACTCACTCACACACA
>NW_015506735.1:9477-13610 GCF_001515645.1 Sinocyclocheilus grahami
ACACTCACTCACCCACACACTCACACACACACACACACACACACACACACACACACACACACACAAATGTGCGCATACACAAGTGAGCACACTCCCACTAGTATTTGTAAATATTAAGCCGCAAAACGACTATTTAAATATGAATTTTGCGTGCCTTTGTGTTAATGAATGGCACAGACGTGCGGTTTTGATTACTACTCGTACTGAAGCACGCGTGACGTTTGCGGTGATATTAACTTCTGCCGTCTCACTAATGAGGACATAAACACATGAACAACATCTCCAGAACTGCTCTGAGAGTCACTTCATCAGCATTTGACCGTTTCATTCGAGTAAAACTATCCTCATATCATATAAACACAGAAATGTAAAGGTATTCACGTAAATCCGTCAAAATAAAAGTTTGGTTTAACTTGAAGGCATTGCAGCAGAAATATATTACTATTGTTCAGCAGAATGTACGTAATGGGCTGCTACTACTATTAAAATGATTAAAACCTTATTTTTAAGGAATAATCATACAATATTTCTTCAGTGTTTTAATTGTAATATTAAATTACCTTTATTTTCCAAAAAATTTTATTTGTTTAATTTTCATTAATTAAAAGATAGATTAAATGACCTATGCCTTTGGTCATTTAATGACCAAGTTTTATGCCTTAAAAAATGTAAATACACAACACAGAATTTCTGAGCAAAAATCATAAGGCTATTGTAAGAATAAATTAAATTTTTATGCTTTCAAATAATTATGTTTATGAGGACACAAATTTGCTTGATGATGTGTAAGACTACATTATTACAACATGATTTATGAGGACACTTTTTTCAAAAGGCTTAAAAACAACATTAAATAGTGTTTTTTGTATGCAGAAGTGTTCTTTGAGGGGTAGGTTTAGGGGTAGGGTTGGTGTAGGGCGATAGAAAATACCGTTTGTACAGTATAAAACCATTACGCCTATGTCCCTGTAAACCATAAAAACCAACGTGTGTGTGTGATTGTGGGTTTGTAAATCTGTGTTTTGCATCCGTTTCTGTGATGGTTTTGTTTAGTTGTTGGGTCATGAGAAAATATCATTAACCTTATATAAAAGTCTGTCGGATGAGCTCAGTGATATAGTGAACATCAAGTGTGTTTTCTGTAGATCAGAGGAAAGAATATGCCGACTCCATCAACAGACAGATGCATCAGTTCCAGCACCGAGTGGAGGTGAGGATCACTAACTCTTCATCTTCATCATCTGAGCTGTGGTGTGTGACTGTGAGTCTGTGCTCCGCAGCATCTGTTCACCTGTGAGCTGGACGGCCAGCAGCTGAGTGATGTGAACGACTGTCTAGAGCGGCTGAAGTATCTGGACGCTACGGGCCGAGTGTGGGGTCAGGACGTCCTGCTGGAGGTGCGGGACGGAGCGCTGCTGCTCGCCGACATCGAGACCCAGGTCAGGACAGCATCTCAGTAACATGACTGTTGAGTAAATGCATAGAAATTAATTACGTTGTTATTATTTTTTTGTGTGTATATATTGATTGTATTATATATCATTTAAATACTCTATTTTATTTACGTTTACATTACATTTAGTCATTTAGCAGACGCTTTTATCCAAAGCGACTTACAAATGAAGACAATAGAAGCAATCAAAATCAACAAAAGAGCAATGATATACAAGTGCTATAGCAAGTCTCAGTTAGCTTAACACAGTATAGCAAGGGTTTTTATAAATTATATAATAAATAAAAAGAAAACAGATGGAATAGGAAAAGAATAGATCAAGCTAGTGTTAGAGGCCTTTTTTGCTTTTGTTAATTGTATAATAAATAAAAAGAAAACACATAGATAGAATACATATATGATAAAATAATATACATAATATATTATATTATCATAAAGATTATGTATATGAAATATGTTTATGTATGTATTATACTCTGAAAAAAAATCATATTTATTATTATAAAATAGTATAATTGTATATTTAATTTAAATTGTATTAATTATAAAGATTATATCCATATGAAATCAATCAATATTTTATATACATATATTTTTATATTATATATATGCAAATATTTAAATAGATTATAATTATACAGTATGTATTTAATGTATCTTAACATATATTAAATAATCGTTAATTATCTACATATGCATATATTACATATTTATGTGTATTTTTATTATTGGTATATTATATTATTTTTTAACATGTATATGTATCATCAAATTTTGTATTTATTACTAATTATTATTACTAATAATCACTAATTGACAGTGTGCGGGAATTGTTTTCTTTTTCCTTGTATCTATTATATGAAAAAATTAATTTATAAAAAGTATATAAAGTGTGTTGAGCTGTAATATTCATACAGTTTGTCATCTAAATATATCCAAGTTGAAATATTACATTTAAATGTCTAAATAATTTATGCAATTTATGATATCTAAAAGTCTTAGCACCTAAATATATCTACATTTTGAATCTTGATATATCTAAATATTGAAATGTATCTAAATATTAAACTATAATATTAAGCGATTTATTTATGTAATTAAAAAAAAAATTATCTACATATTGAATCATAAAATATTAAACTTTAATATACAATTTAATATCTAAATATCTTAATCTAAATATTAAATCTAGTTATTCAATTGCATTTTTTACAATTGATTTGATATCTAAATATCTTTATATTATTTCTGTACATTATTAGACGGCTCTAGATGCTCATCTTTCTCACAGTGTTGTTGTTGTTGTGTGTTCAGGAGGTGTTGGAGTCGTGGCCTCTGAGCAGCGTTCTGGATCTGAAGGCCGTTCTAGGCGAGAGAGTTTACGACTCTCTGCTGATCGTCTGCATTCAGGAGCGCGGTAGTCGCGCAGTCAGCGTCTTCCTCTTCCAGAGCGAGTCTCTCAGGGTGAGTTTATGATTCGGACGAGTTCAGCATCTCAGCGCTTCTCGCAATAAACCGCTTCTGTGGTTTTCATGTGTTCTTCAGGCTGATTATCTGAAGAAAGGCCTGGAGCGGCTCCTGCAGAACAAGAGAGACGATCACAGACTGACTAACTCCAGGTTAGAAGATGGACATCAGCTCATCTCCTCATTAATCATCTTCACATATCACGCTGATGACATTTGTGATTTGATTCTGCAGTAAAGCCGCTGTTGGAAACGTCACACGGAGAAACTCACGACAAGCATCTTCTCCACCTCAGCTGATCCTTCAGAAACCACCCGAACCCTGGGCCGCTCCGGATTATGGTGAGGTGACCAGAAAACATGGTGCATTTTCAAGAGAAACCGTATTTAGTGAAAAATAATGTACCTTTCCTACCTAAAGCCAGTTGTTTGTCTGTGGTCCCCAGATGAGAGTCCGGTCCCGCCTCCTCCCGCCTCCAGAAATAACTCCACCTACATTAAGGTAGTGGCTCCGCCCCCTCACACAGAAGAACCGCCCATTATACCGGACCCGCCCCCTCCGCGGCCGTACACGGAGAGGGAGAGGAATGTGGTAAGTGTTGATTAGGCGTGTGCGATATATATATCGTCCACGATAATATCGTAATTATTGCTCTTAATGTGCGATTTGACATCGTGCAAAAACATTCAGAACACACCTACAGATTGCATGCATGCATTACGTGAAGTCTAGACCAGTGAGCGTTTCTTTCACTGCATGATTCAGTCTATTAAAATACATTTAAAATGATCACAAATTCAAGACATGGGGGCAGAAAATATATATTTATAGCACTTAATAAAGTGAATCAAAATCACACGAAGAGTGCCGTTTTTGTCTCCAAAAATTACCATCATTACAAATGTGATATTGATTTTTTTTACAACAGTTCAATAAACTAGAAGTTTATTAAGAAACTTAGATTGTAGACACCATATTGCCTGTTTCTGCTCTATTTCGACAACAAAAATAATTCCAAACAAAGCCACAGCTGTTTTGCGTCTCTGAGCAACTTGACAGTGATTCGTTCCTGAATGAATCAATGGTTTGAATGATTCAGTTCAGTCGCAGTGACTCACTTATTAACAGTGACTTGCTGCCACCTACTGGCGGTTTTAATTGCACAATTAAAGTCTTTTTTATTATTTAAATAATTTCAGATATCAGTATTCAA
>NW_015506735.1:13710-37927 GCF_001515645.1 Sinocyclocheilus grahami
CTCTCTCTCTCTCTCTCTCTCTCTCTCTCTCTCTCTCTCCCTCTTTCTCTCTCTCTCTCTCTCTCACACTTTACACATTACAGTTTTCTGAGAATAGAGTATTGAAGTGGAGATGGCTAAAACTGCAAGCTAACCGGTGTTTTCAGAAAGCAAGCGCGTTTATCCACAGTGGAGATAGAGCGCGTGCACATGGTTGCCAGGTAGACATAAATAAGTAGCACGCTTAGCAGATATTTCTGTATTGTGCAAGTAGGAAGCTCTGTTTTGAGCATTACGTCTCTTTATATCAGGCAACCCCGGTTGTGTTCCTCTGCGGCCAGATTAAACCTTGTTGTAGCCTATATATGCTCTATTCATTCTTTTTTAGAAGCCTTGCAATTTTCTACTCCGTTTTAAACATTGATCTTGTATTCAAATTAAGCGCGGTCCACTGCTGCACACGTGCTGCAATATCGATACTGGGACAGCTGTATCGATACTCGTATCGTCAAATCTCTGTGACGATACATCGTCGTATCGAACACAGCACTAGTGTAAACACATCTAAATGCCACTTCAGATGCAGCTTCTGTGTTTCCTCTGCATTGCAAATATGAATTTTGTTGATTCTGATTTCATTTGCTTGGTAACAGCCCAAATGTCTTATTATTCTAATTCACTGATTAAATGTAAGATTTTGACTCAAAAGCTGATGAAAAAAAGGCTTTGTAAAGGTAAAAATGCCCATTTAAACTTATTGAAAAAGTTTAATTTCTATCAGTGTGAATTGACCACCACACAAAATATGAAGAATATCAAAAACTTTAGGAGTGAGTTCAACTGCAACATATCAGCAAAATATCGTCTAATTATCGTTATCGATAAAATCCCAGAAAATATCAAGATATTTTTTTGTCAATATCACACACCCCTAGTGTTGATGACAGAATAATGCAGCGCTGATGTAAAGATGAGAGATTATAACCGTTCGTCTGTGTGCAGGACATCCTGAATCACCTCATTAATGACATCGAGGCCTTCGCAGGCCGACTGACAGCCGTCGCGTCAAAGATGGACAAGAAGAAAAAGAAGAAGAAGCATAAGGGTGAGTGAGAGGACTGGTGTGAGTGTATGAGCTGAGCTGATGAAGGCTCTGTTGACGTGTGTGTGTCTGTTTGCTGTAGCTGTGAAGGGAATGCCGTCAGAGGAGCAGTTCTCCGTCTGTCTGAGGAAAATCAAGATGGCCTTTAACCTGCTGGTGCGTCAGACACTGTCCGTTTCATTTTATATGATATGATGGAACTTATGTCTATATATTGAATAAATGTATATTAAACATGTTAAAATATGTTATTTATATTATATGATATATTTTTAAATGGTTTAAAACTAATAATAATAACAATGTCAAACAATCTGTGCTCATCAGGCCAGCCTGCAGGGGAAGATTAACAATCCCAGCGCCGCTGAACTCGTTCACTGTCTGTTCTCTATACTGGATCTGGTGAGATGCGTGTCTGCTTGTCTGTCTGTTTGTCTGTCTGTGGTGTTGATCTGACGTGTGTGTTTGTGTGTAGGTTGTGTTTCACTGTAATGAGGATCTCCCTCCATCTATCGTGGCTCCTCTCTTTGAGCCGGAGTGTGTGATTTTTCTGAGCGAAGAGGCGACGCCGGAGGAGGATCATCTGTGGCAGTCGCTGGGAGATGCCTGGAACATTCCCAGGTAAAACACTCAGACTCACACACACTCAAGACTCATACACACTCAGACTCACACACACAGTTTAGACTCGCACACAAACACAGACTCTCTCTCTCACACACACACACACACACACATACACACACACACACACTTACACATTCAGATTCACTCACAAACACACTCAGACTCGCTCACACTCCAGACTCATACACACTTAGACTTACACACTCAGACTCAAACACACACACTCATACTCAAGACTCATACACACTCAGACTCACACATAGTTTAGACTTACTCACAGACTATCTCTCTCTCTCTCTCTCTCTCACACACACAAACATTCAGATTCACTCACAAACACACTCAGACTCGCTCACACTCCAGACTCATACACACTTAAACTTATACACTCAGACTCAAACCTACACACTCGTCCTCAAGAATCATACACACTCAGACTCACACAAAGTTTAGACTTACACACAAACACAGACTCTCTCTCTCTCTCTCTCTCTCACACACACACACACTTACACATTCAGATTCACTCACAAACACACTCAGACTCGCTCACACTCCAGACTCATACACACTTAGACTTACACACTCAGACTCAAACACACACACACACTCGTACTCAAGATTCATACACACTCAGACTCACACACAGTTTAAACTCGCACATAAACACAGACTTTCACAAACTCAGACTCGCACACAAACACACTTACACATTCAGATTCACTCACAAACACACTCAGACTCGCTCACACTCCAGACTCATACACACTTAGACTTACACACTCAGACTCAAACACACACACACACTCGTACTCAAGATTCATACACACTCAGACTCACACACAGTTTAAACTCGCACATAAACACAGACTTTCACAAACTCAGACTCGCACACAAACACACTTACACATTCAGATTCACTCACAAACACACTCAGACTCGCTCACACTCCAGACTCATACACACTTAAACTTATACACTCAGACTCAAACCCGCACACTCGTCCACAAGGATCATACACAATCAGACTCACACACAGTTTAGACTTACACACAAACACAGACTCTCTCTCTCTCACACACACACACACCACACACACACACGTACACATTCAGATTCACTCACTCACACTCAGACTCACAAACACAATCAGGTTCATACACAGTTTAGACTCTTTCACACACAAACACACAGACTCACACACAAACAGTTTAGACTCACACACACTGACTCACTCACACAAACACACTCAGACTCGCACAGAGATTAGACTCTCTCACACACACACACACACACACACACTCACTCGGACTCACACAAACACAATCAGACTCAAACGCAGTTTTGACTCTTTCACACACGAACTCACACATTTACACACACAGTTTAGGCTCACACAGACTCACTCAGACTCCCACAAAGTTTAGACTTGCACGCATACTCACACAATCACACATTTAGACACACACACACACACACAATATCACACATTTAGACACACACACACACACACTCAGACTGACTTAAACACTCTCAGACTTACACACACAGACTCAGAAATGTGGTTTTGCATTTACATTTATTCATTTGGCAGATGCGTTTATCTAAATCGACTTACTGTTGAGGAATACAACAAGCGATTTATCATAAGATTTGACATTGTGTTTTTGTGTGTGTGTGTGATGAAGCACTAAGTGGCCGGAGGATGATGATGATATTCCCACCTTCACGCCGTTGTTTGATGACGGATGGGAGCCGCCAGCCATCAGAAACCCAGAGCCAAGCGTCACAAACACGAATGCTAACACAAGCAAACGAGAGCCAGCTCGAGTGCCTGTGACACGACAAATGGTATGAACAGACCGGACACACGATCACATGATCATCCTATCATTCAGCTGTTTTAATGCTCTCTGTTTGTTTGTGTAGAGCAACAGACTGCCGCCGGAGCCTGAGGACAGGTACGGACACAAGATACACACATCTGAACACATAAGACATGTGAGATGTGCTGCCATACGGCGAGTGTGTGACACTGTGTGTGTGTTTGCAGTTTAGAGGAGTTACCGGTGAGCTTCATGAGAGCTGTGTTTGATTTCACAGCACGAAACCCACGAGAGCTTTCCATCTGTAAAGGTGAACAACTACAGGTGAGACACAAAACACACACATCAAACCTGATACAGACTCTCAGTTTGAGTTTACCGACTCAATAAAAAAGGATTGATTTAACATGTAATAGAGAGATAGAATGTGTGTGTTTACACTACCAGTCAAAAGTTTTTGAACAGGAAGTTTTTTAATACATAAATGCGTACATACATTTTTCTGTGGACCCCGGCAGCCTCTTCCAGACTCCATTTACAGGAACAAGCTTTAATGTCACTGGTGAGGAGTGTTTCTAACCGTGTGTGTGTGTGTGTGTGTGTGTGTAGTTGTTGGACATGTCTAAACAGTGGTGGAAGGTGAAGAATGAAAAAGGCCAGATCGGTTACGTCCCAAACAACATGCTCCAGCCTCCGCAGCAGCAGGACAAACCTGTACGTATATCAGTCGTGTTCACCTGTACATCTGATGATCATGATGTTATCACAATCACGAGCGCCGCCTCCTGACCCACAGGAAACCCCATCTGTGCCCACACTCACCCGAAAATCACGACCCGAGGAGGTGCGGGCCTGGCTGGAGCACAAGGGCTTCAGCAAAATGTGAGCAAAGCCACACTATACACTGCACTATGTGTGCAAAATAAGCAGCTCGTGACCTCATTGTGTTGCATGTTTATTTCAGTAATTCAGTTGCATTCTGATATTTTATTCTGCAGGCAATTTTGCTTAAAAATGTTGCATTTGTCAGTCTGTGTGAGTCAGTAGTGTTTCATGCATCGTTTATAGAAAAAATGCAGTTATTATTAATGAGTGAATTATTATAATTATCATAATTATAGTTATTAGAATAGAATGTGGTATGCATGCAAAACCACCTTTTTTCCCCTAATGCAGCATGTTTAATTTAGTGACCTAATATTCATGTTTACAGTGACAGTTCATTTAGAGGTGAATAAATAGTATTTTTTATTTTTTTTGCATATTTAATCAATTTTGTGTAAAATGTCACTTTCTGTGAGTCAGTATTGTTTTATGCATCATTTCAAATAAGCATTTTAGGAAATATTGATGAATTATTATTAATTAATTAATTATTGTAATTATATATTTATAGTTATTATAATGTATGAATGATGCATTTATATGTAGTATTGTTATGTATAATAAAGTAATTATATTTTTTACATTATTATTAAAATACAGTGTGTATATAGTAATATGGATGCTTGTTTTTTAATATATTTTTAAATAAAAAAACTAGCAAGTTTTACATTTAATTAGATTTAAGTTAATAATTTCTTATTAAATCATGTTAATCAATAGCTTTTTATGCAGCATTTCAAAGAAGCTTTATAGTATATTGAATTATTATTGCGTGAAGTATCAATTTTATATATTTTTTAATGTAATATTCTAATTGTGTAATATTAATATTAAAATATATAATTACAGCACCAATTTTTTCATATATTAATATATTTTTTTATTTCAATTATTTAAGTTTATTTCAGTTTAGTTTGAAATTTAAATGAATAATTTCTTATTATATCTCACACACTTTTTTTTACTTTTTATGTCCCATTTGTTTTAATTTCTCTTTCAGCACAAATTGCTTTATTATAAAACCCAACGTCCATCAACTGAACATTTTTTAAATCTATATTATATATAAATGATTCTAGCATTATTGTATACATAATTAAACATAACATTGCATAACATAAACAACAATACATAACATTATAGTGTCATTGTACTTGTCTTTTTTTTTCACTTTTTCATGTGATCAAATAATGAGTCAAAACCAAAAAATCTCGACTAATATGTTGATTCAAGTGCATTGCATTGTGGGATATGAGTATTAGCATGCAGTATGTAAATCTTCTGTGTTTGTCAGTACGGTGCGGTGTTTAGGAGGCGTCAGCGGCTCGATGCTGCTGGGAATGACGCGTGACGAGCTCAAGACCGTCTGTCCGGAGGAGGGAGGACGCGTCTTCTACCAGCTGCAGAACATCAAATCAGCCCTGGCGGTGAGTACATCACCACCCCCATCATCATCATCATCATCATCATCATCACACTGACCTCATCTTCACTCTCTCCAGATGGCCAGTGAAGTGAGGCCGATGATCTGAGCCACAACCAGATGCTGAAGAAAATGACGCTAAATAACTAAATATGTATGCTATTTCTGCATTCCGGTTCCGTTTGGACGTTTTATAAAATGGTCATAACTTATAGGGGTCATATGATGTTGCTAAAAAGAACATTATTTTGTGTATTTGGTGTAATGAAATGTGTTAATGCGGTTTAAGGTTAAAAAAACATTCTTTTCCACATACTGTACATTAGTGTTTCTCCTCTATACCCCGCCTTTCTGAAACACGTCGATTTTTACAAAGCTCATCGGTCTGAAAAGCGAGGTGTGCTCTGATTGGCCAGCTATCCAGTGCGTTGTGATTGGCCGAATACCTCAAGCATGTAACGGAAATGTTACACCCCTCACCATACTTTGCGTTGCGTTGCATTGCATCATGCCGCGTAAACATAAAACTCTTGATCGGAGAAATGACAAACAACAAGTGCTACTCTACTGCCCAAAACTCGCGTTTGAATCATCAGTGGCAACGAAAAACACAGCGTGAGCGTGAGGGGAAGCCCCGTCTTAGCGTGCGCTGAGGCCGGGATAGAGTGAGCTGAGGCGGGCTGGACTCCGCTTTGTCCACGGTGAAAGTTGATGTATTTCCTCAGCGACCAGCACGGATCAGCTCTAGGCATGACGAAGCGGATATCGTCCTCTTTTGGAAGACCAAACAAAGTAGTTTCGCTTTCACAACGAAGCACACAGCATCTTTACGACATGGCGGCGGCGGCAACAATACTACAGCGAGAATAAAAGTTACGGCTTCTTTCTTTGCGTGAACACTTTTGGGCGGCATTATGCAAATCTTCCCACACAGTGATGTAGACATGTGGGGGCGTGTTAGAACGAGTCGTTTTAGGTAGGCGCGGTTGACTCTTAACTTTTATAAAGAATATCTCTTTGGGTTTGAGACTTTAGTCTTTGCAACTTTACAGATCTTCTTTATGCACCAAGAGCTTGTAACACTCCAAAGAGAAAGGAACAATTGAAATCGCATCATATGACCCCTTTAATATTTTTCAACTAAAGCTATATTGTATTTGATCAGCAATTTGAGTGAACGTATTTTCACATGAACACATTTCACCATGTTATTCCTACATTTACGTTTGAAAAAAACTGAGAAATTCTTTGACATTTAAAATGACTAATGAACCAGACCAAAAAAAAACTATGATGCAAAATGTATTTATATTTTTGTCAATATTGAAGAAAAATTTAATCTGAAAATATCATTGCATGAAATTTATAAGAGCACGTAATCTGATAATTATCAGTATTAACCCAATGAAATGAACAGAATCTAATTAAATTCACAACTCTTGATTGCTCAAGAACACTCCATATTTATAAAACCTACATACTTATTTCTAACAAAACAACATAAATGTTCCTCTGAATGTTCAAAATAAATTCATTTTACTTGCATATGAAAAAAGTGACCAGTGTTTCACGCTGCAATGGTATGTTAATACACGTACATATTCATGTGTTCAGAGCTCGTGCAGATACTGTCAAATGAAATTCCAAGACTTCTCAAGCACAACTTTTTTAGATTTTCAAGGACTACAGATACACACACACATACATATTATCCAGGGCTCTCTAAGGTGCTGTCATACGGAGGGAAGTTCTCTGCCGAGTTCATAGCCGTCTTGAGTTATACAGGGTTAAATGCCACTACCAGCCAATCAGAAATTAGAATGGTGTCGTTTCCGTGTAAATTACGTGATCCCGCTGCAAGCACGTTCGTTACTAAGCAGCATGGATGCGAGCATTTTTTAGCATTTTGATTTTATGATTCCTGGACGAAATCACTTGCCTGTGATCAAAGATAGTGAGAGCTGATGCAGAGAGTGTTTGAACGAACCAAAGCTAGGAACAGTTTGGCTCTGGACGCAATGCTATCATTCATAACAGTGAAAATAGCACAGTGCTTTTAGTGGGAGCCCCTAACCCTGGCATCAAAATATGCATCAAACACAAAACACCTTTCATAAGCTTTAATATGCTTACTCTCTTTCTCTCACACACACACATAGCTTGACTTTGAGACTTTAGTCTTTGCAACTTTACAGATCTTCTTTATGCACCAAGAGCTTGTAACACTCCAAAGAGAAAGGAACAATTGACATCGCATCATATGACCCCTTTAATATTTTTCAACTAAAGCTATATTGTATTTGATCAGCAATTTGAGTGAACGTATTTTCACATGAACACATTTCACCATGTTATTCCTACATTTACGTTTGAAAAAAACTGAGAAATTCTTTGACATTTAAAATGACTAATGAACCAGACCAAAAAAAAACTATGATGCAAAATGTATTTATATTTTTGTCAATATTGAAGAAAAATTTAATCTGAAAATATCATTGCATGAAATTTATAAGAGCACGTAATCTGATAATTATCAGTATTAACCCAATGAAATGAACAGAATCTAATTAAATTCACAACTCTTGATTGCTCAAGAACACTCCATATTTATAAAACCTACATACTTATTTCTAACAAAACAACATAAATGTTCCTCTGAATGTTCAAAATAAATTCATTTTACTTGCATATGAAAAAAGTGACCAGTGTTTCACGCTGCAATGGTATGTTAATACACGTACATATTCATGTGTTCAGAGCTCGTGCAGATACTGTCAAATGAAATTCCAAGACTTCTCAAGCACAACTTTTTTAGATTTTCAAGGACTACAGATACACACACACATACATATTATCCAGGGCTCTCTAAGGTGCTGTCATACGGAGGGAAGTTCTCTGCCGAGTTCATAGCCGTCTTGAGTTATACAGGGTTAAATGCCACTACCAGCCAATCAGAAATTAGAATGGTGTCGTTTCCGTGTAAATTACGTGATCCCGCTGCAAGCACGTTCGTTACTAAGCAGCATGGATGCGAGCATTTTTTAGCATTTTGATTTTATGATTCCTGGACGAAATCACTTGCCTGTGATCAAAGATAGTGAGAGCTGATGCAGAGAGTGTTTGAACGAACCAAAGCTAGGAACAGTTTGGCTCTGGACGCAATGCTATCATTCATAACAGTGAAAATAGCACAGTGCTTTTAGTGGGAGCCCCTAACCCTGGCATCAAAATATGCATCAAACACAAAACACCTTTCATAAGCTTTAATATGCTTACTCTCTTTCTCTCACACACACATAGCTTGACACACATGCTCAGGGCAGGTTCTGAAACCCTATTGTATGTGTACAGTGTGTGCATTGAGCACTGCTGTTCAGGTGGCTCGTTTGTGGCCAAATGTCTTTTTATTTTTGATACATTTGTATTTTTGAAATACATTTCAATTACTTTGTTTGAATGAATTTGTCTTTTATCTTATTTACTAATTGCTGTCAATTATGAACAACAGGTAAAACCTGACCTGCTAGCAAAAACTTGAGAGAATTGGGTGGGGCCGAGGGGCCGGTGCTGCAAATATTTTGAGTGGCTCCTCCCCTAACAGATGTAATCTCAAACTTTGATCAAACTTGAGAGCCCTGTATACATATATGTGATGACTTTGAATATATAGTGCACGAAACTTGGGCTAATAGGTGCTTGTCTATTCCTTTTACACTGCTTCCTCGAGAAAGTTTTTCATTCTCACGTGTTTTAAGTCTTGTCAGTTTAAACATTAAAGTAATGTTAAGCCATTTAAGACATCTCAATGCGGAACTCACGCACTGTGATAGAGTGTTTCTATGCGCACCGCTCACACACCTGAAGTGCACAAACAGATAGCCTTCTCAGACAGCAGGTGAACACCAATGGCTGTCTTGACAAGTATCCTTGTAAGCACAGTCGGTTGTTTTAAGTGAATAAACAGTAAAGAAAATATCAAATGTACATCAGCATAACGGATCCGTGCACTTCTTATGTAAACAATGTTAATCAGAAAGAGCAAAAGAAAAATTGTTCGCTGCTTTAATAACTTTAATGGATATTTGGGGGGGGGGGTTGTTGGATGTTGTGGGGGGCGCGCGAGTGAAATTAGACCAACTTAGAGGGGCGCATGTCCTAAAAGGTTGAAAACCCCATGGTCTAGAACGACCTATGCAACATTAATTTTGCCTGAAAACATTTTCTTGAATTAAAAAAATTATAATAATTAACTCCCATTTCATTTCTATTGTTTTTCAATAATTAGTAAATACGGGTGTTTTTGAGGGTTTTCCAGGACTTGAATTTTAAAAAGTCAAATACGAACCCTGTGTTTTGTTAATTCAGTCCCAAAAAGTGTGTGAGATTATGAAAAGGCTAAATATGTTTTACAAAAGTGTTTTGACAGAAATGTAACTTAATAGATCATTTTACAGAAAGTATTTATGACACGAATGGTACTCCATACATACACGGGTCAAAAATTACCCAAACCTTTTAAATGTTTATATCTTTTTTAAAAATAATTGGAAAAAAAAAAAAATATATATATATAATACTAATAAATGGCGTTTATTTTAAGGCTGTTAAAACGTTTGCAAAGTTTCATTCCGTTACTGTAAACCATGCATTCTTTTTTTTTTATGTGTATCTTTCTGGGTCAAAATGACCCTGCAGCTGGTTTTGACGATCTGGATTTGTATACAATCACCGTTTTTTGATACAGAGATGCACAAAAACCCAGATGAGATTAAACACATGCTTTATTAAAATCAACAAAACACTCATTCTCATACATTTCGTACAATTATTCATGATCGTTTGCTTTCTAGCGTGTTGTGCGTCATGCTTTGCTCTGGATTAATGTGCTAGTTTCTATAAATGATGCTTTTTTTGAGTCACGTTTGGTGTGATTTATTAGTTTAGTGTCATAATACTGTGTGGCGATTAACAGTCAGTTTAACGTTCAACTCAATCTACCGAGCACATGCAGGATCGGAAAATGCAACAAACTCAAAACTAACATCAATGTCGAGCGTATAATATATGTTACGTAAACTGCTTTGCAAACATCACAGAAACCGAAGGTTCGGTGAGTTCAGGAGGTTTAGGATTAGAAAAAAGAGGTTTTGGCTTAACTGCGCCTCCTGCAGGACTGGAGGACATTCACTTCTGAACAGTTCAGCCATCAGAGAAAATAAATCCTTCAAAATGACGAGAAAATATAACGGATAATAGAAGAAGAGACTAAAAGATGTGTTCACAGTGAGTTATAATCACAAATTAAACCTTCAAACAGTAGCTAAAGCAAAATGCATATGGGGGGAGGGGGTGCTACTATTCATATAATAGTATGTATAATAATTCTAATTCTAATAGTTTGTGAAAAGCATTAGCTATTATATATTGTTTTTAACATAATGTTGAAAGCAAATTATAATATTATACTTGAATAATATAGACTGTCGTGGGATCATGGCTTGTCTTGAGCGTGCTGATTGGACAGGCGGTGTGTGGGCGGGGTCAGATCTCATCTCGAGCATGCTGATTGGACAGGCAGGGTGTAAGAGGGTCAAGGCTAGTCTCGAGCGTGTTGATTGGACAGGCGGGGTGTGGGTGGGTTCAGATCGCTACTTGAGCGTTTTGATTGGACAGGCAGGGTGTGGGCAGGGTCAGATCGCATCTCGAGCGTGTTGATTGGACAGGCGGGGTGTGGGCAGGATCAGATCGCATCTCGAGCGTGTTGATTGGACAGGCGGGGTCAGATCGCATCTCGAGCGTGTTGATTGGACAGGCTGGATGTAACGGGGTCAAGGCTAGTCTCGAGCATGTTGATTGGACAGGCGGGGTGTGGGCGGGGTCAGGGCTCGTCTCTAGCGTGTTGGTTGGCTGGATGTGAATGATAGCCCGTCCTCCTCCTCGATTCTGTCCAGCTCCTGCGTTCGTATGGCCTGCGTGATCAGGTGCAGCTCTTCACACAGAGTCTCGTATCGATACCCCACACGGATATCTGGGACGTTTGTGCGCCGAATGTCGTTACTGATGGGACCCTCTTTAGTGTAATCAGGACCCAGCCAATGACTCTTACTCTGAAACGAGGAGAAAAGAGAGTCATGCGTCATTTCAAAGCAGCTTTATAGGAAAATTTTAGATGAATAATTATTGAGTGAATTATTATGCATGTTTTTAATATATTGATGTGTATAATATAAATATTACTGTAATATAATAATTATAATGTATAGTAATAATAATAATAATATGATGCCATTGTTATACATGGTATAAATCAATATGTACATGTTTAACATTAATAATAGAATGTATAAAACATAAAATATTTGTAATTGTAAATATAACGTATGGTAATATAATTGTAATTATATATTTGATTAACAAATATACACTATCATTAATATTAATAGCATGTATAATTATACTATTTAATAGGGATGTGAGATCCGATGCGTCTCGCTAGATATCCGTCTGGTCTTGCAAGAACGTGACGATATCCTCGCAGCTTATTCCTGAATGACAACGATTCAGCTATGTCTATTACAACTGTTTCACATCGCGAGTACGTTTTGTCGCTGCCCATGTTAATGAATCATTCATGCTGCTGCTGATCCAGAAAGAGCAACTCAAACAGTCTTTTAACCACA
Organism: Sinocyclocheilus grahami; assembly: GCF_001515645.1. Lineage (NCBI taxonomy): Eukaryota > Metazoa > Chordata > Actinopteri > Cypriniformes > Cyprinidae > Sinocyclocheilus > Sinocyclocheilus grahami. The sequence goes on from NW_015506735.1 coordinate 26,233, forward strand.
CATCATTATTTCTGTGTTACAGACATTTAAATAACAGAAGTACTGGGATAAAAGTTTATAGTTTGGGTATAAACTCTTATTCTCTACAGTCAAATTGTGAAACTTGTGTATTAAATAAATTCAATGCACACAGACTGAAGTAGTTTAAGTCTTTGGTTCTTTTAATTGAGATGATTTTGGCTCACATTTAACAAAAACCCACCAATTCAGTTTTTATAGAGAAAAACCCTGGAATGTTTTCCTCAAAAACCTTAATTTCTTTTCGACTGAAGAAAGAAAGACATGAACATCTTGGATGACATGGGGGTGAGGAAATTTTAATTCAGAAGTGAACTAATCCTTTAACACTCGTATGTATTGTAACGCTTATACTCTTCCTCCAGGAGGTGGTGACAACTGCCCGTTTAAAAAAGTATTTGTCATTGAATTATTCATTCAGGAGATTCCAACTGTGAAACATGTCTTTATGAATTGAGACACTGACTCCATTGAATTTTTTATTTTTTATTTTGTTCAAATTAATATATTTAAAAAAAAAAAGACTTAAGCAATGAACATTTTGTCAGAACCACTAGTAAATTACGTTATTTTGTTTAGTTTTCTAATCTTTTTTTCTTCAGAATCGTGAGAGAATCGTGTTATATATATATAAATTTTTTGCATTTTGTGTTTTTCTGCTGAATAAAATACTATTTCCCTATATATTTCATCATTGAGGATTTCTTTTAAAACGTCTAAAAAAAACCTTGTCTCGTTCTCGTGAACCGTCTCATGTCTCGTCTCGTGGGATAAGCGTCTCGTCACACCCCTACTATTTAATAATAATATAGATTAATAATTATTGAATTACTGTATTAAATTTAGTTTTTAATATATTTATATGAATGTGCATAATAATAGTAATATAATTCTGTTGTATTTAATATATACAATTATATTTCAGTTTAGTTTTATATTTAATTAAATTTAAGTTACCAAATTAAATTGAATCCTTTAATTAAGTTGATATTAATTTATTTTATGTATATACATTTACATAACATGTTATATTTTATATCTGTCATTTCTATTGTAGTGAATGTTACAGTGTCATTTTATTTATTTGGAATTTTTCCCACACATTTGTGTCCACTTTATTTTATTTTACTTTATTTTAAATTACTTTTTAGTTTAGTTTAAAAATTAGAGGAAAGGATTTAAAAAGGTAATTTTATAAAATTTTCCACACCAATTTCAAGCCGTTTTTAGGATTAGATTTTAACTAGAAAAAAATATGATTATATACATTTTAACAAAACATGCATGGAAAATATTGAATTATTGACGATTAAACATTTCAAAGTTAATTTAGTTTTGATAATGTCAGTAGTTTCTACATTATACTGCTGTTTCATTTTGTGTGTGTGTGTGTGTGTGTGTGAGAGAGAGTGTGTGTGTGTGTGTGAGTGAGTGTGTGTGTGTGTTACCTTGTGTGAGAAGCCGCTCATTAACACACTGTTTCTAGCGAGTTCACACATGTCACATGAGCTCAGTTTCCACACCTGAGCGGCGATGCTGTACTCCTCCATCAGAGGCTCCTGAAACACACACACGTTTACATATACACACACGACACGAGTCCTCAGACAGGAGCGCCTCGGGCCGCCGCCGCTCACCTTAGTGAAGTGGAACTGCAGCGGGTCGTCGGTGGACAGCGACACCATCAGGCCGCGGGACAGATACTCAGGCAGAGGGTTGCGATGGTAACTCAGAAACAGACTGTTGTTGCTGAGCGGAGACATGGCGATGCCCACCTGAGCCAGATAATACAGATACTGCAGGACCGGAGCCTACGACACACACACAGGTACACGATCACTGCTCATCTGACCTCCACTTCCCGCTCACGCATTCAGCTCTGGGTGTTTATCCAGTGTAGTAAACGAGAACCTGTCCAAAATACTGAAAACCAATGATTCCTGAATGACGGACTCTTACAAAGTGCATCAAACACACAGTGACAGATTGAACTGGTTCTTTTTAGTGAAGCAAAAACAAACTACATTAGTTGCACTGTATGTTTTTTGTTTTTTTTGACTGACTAGTGAAATCTGATTTCTAAACAAATTACTCTTTTGAACTGAACTGTTTTATTGAATCAAAATAAGGTCATGTGAACCTACACTGGTTGTGCTGTGTGTTGATTCACTTAAAAAGGACTGATTCATAAAGTTCATTTGTTAAGGAGTCAGACTATATTGGTTGCTCTGTATTAGCTAAAAACAAATAGTTACTGTTCTTTTAAAAGTACTGGAATCAAATGAGGCAACCAGGGTAGTATGATTCATTTGAACTGAATCTTTAAATGAATCAACACTTCTAGTGAAATCCGTTACCCAATAACTTTCCTGAGCTGTATCTTTTTACTGAATCAAAAGCCACATATCACAACAACTGAAACTAGCTGAGAAAACAAAATACTGAACGAGTCATTTGTTTATAGGAGTCATTTATTCAGGCATCGGGACTACATTGGTTGCTCTGTATGTGTTTGATTCACTAAAAAGAAACAAGTGTAGTACGATTCCTGAACAAATGACTCTTATGAACCGGTACTTTTTAGTAAATCAAATCCACACAGCGTCCACATCCAAAAACTTCACAGTCAGTCCAGTGCAGGGTAAGGAATCGAACTTCATTACACTTTTTGAGTCAATAAAAAGAGCCAGGTCATAAGACTTGTTTGTTCAGGAATCAGACTACACTGGTGGTGCTGTACAGTTTTGAGTCAATAAAAAGGACCGGTTCATTCAGAGGTGTTTGTCTTGAAATTAACTGGACTGGAATGGTTGCACTGCATTTGTTTGATTCGCTAAAAAGAGCCGACTCATAAGAGCCCTTCTTTCAGGAAATGGCTGGATTACACTGGCTGTGCTGCATGTGTTTGATTCAGATTACAACTGCTTAATTATGTGTGCTCATTAGGGTTGAAAACAAATTCTTAAAAACCGAATGACGCAACCAGGGTAGTCTGATTACTGAACAAATGACTCCGATGAACTGAATCTTTTTAGTAAATCAGAGCTACATAGTGCAACTAGTGAAATATGACCACCGAATGCACGACTTTTAACAACTGAACCTTTTTAGTGAATCATAACCATGTAGTGCAACTAGAACGACTCTTAAAAGCAGAGAAAAAAAGATACTGTAACCGATTTCCCAAACAAGTAACTTATGAATCGATATCGGTTGATAAGAATTGTTAATTCAGGAATCAGACTACATAGGTTACTCTGTATGTGTTTGATTCACTCAAAAAAACCTTTATAGTCCAATTCTTGAAAAAAAAAAAAAAAAAAAAACTCTTTTAAAGCGGTTCATTTTAGTGAATCAAAGACATACAGCCCAACCAGTTATAGTCTGATTCCTGAACAATTGACTCTTTTGAACCGATTCATTTTAGTGAATTAAATCCACATAGCGTGACCAATGTAATCCAATTCCAGGACTAAAGATTCTTATGAACCAGTTCGTTTTAGTGAATCAAAGACACATAGTATAGTGTGGCTAGTGTAATCCGATTCCCAGATGAATGGTTCTTATGAATCAAACACAAACACAGTCACATTCCTAAACTGGTGACTCTTTTGAACTGGTGCTTTAAGTGAACCAGTTCATTTTACTGAATCACACAAGCACTGCACAACCGGTAGTCTTGATTTCTGAACGAATGACTCTTTTGAAGCGGTTCTTTAGTGAATCGGTTTCTTTTGATTCCCTCCCTAGCGTCCACGTACCTTCCTGAGCAGTAGTCCGTGGGAGATGTTTTCTGACAGCATGAATCCAGACACCAGGTGATGGATAGGCCCCGCCTCCCCGCAGTGAGGTCGCAGTACGAAGGTGTTGAAGCCCCGCCTCCTGCTCACAGAGACGGACAGGTGATTCAGGTGATTCTTTATAAAGCGATTCGATCACATGATGTGGCGTGTGTGAGTACCTGCGCAGGTGGTTGAGGACGGTCATGTTGACGTACATGTAGTACAGGTAGTAGGAGTACGGCGGGTTGTCGTCGTCACACCAGCGCGCCGGAGACGGACTGTCCAGGTTGAAGACGTGATGCTCCGGTTTGGACTCGTCGTCCACGCTGTCGAATCCCACCACCTACACATTAAAATGAACGATTTGTGGCTTACAGTTAGTTTTTCTCCTCCACTCAAACAAACTAGAGGCACCGATGACATCATCGTGCACTCCATAGACTTCTGTCCAATCAGACGCTCTCTAAAATGACAGTGACTGCTTCCTGTTTCAACAGGAAATGTCCTTGTTAAGTGTTTTTATATAGTCTCTAATGTGCACGATAAACTATTCTAGGGGTGCTCCGATCAGGATTTTTGAGGCCGATCGCAGAAAGCAGTATCTGCCGATAACGATCTTTTTAAAGCCTACTTTTTATCATTTATAACTATTTATAGTGATACTCCAATCAGGATTTTTAGACATTTATTCAGGGCCTGAATTTCATTTTTGAAAATGGGGGAATTCCCCTCTTAGGTGACTCTTGTGAGAGGAGCAGCTTTCACACAGGAGTCCGCTACTGGTCCGTGTTTACCACAAACAAAACATTTATCCATTATTTTGATTTCAAATCCAAAATGCTTTTTCAGCATTGCAATTCTTTTTTTTTTTTTACACAGTACAGTAATATAATCTTTCACAGACATGTTTAACCACAATAAATATAAGCAACACATTCAATGCTTTTTACTTTTGCATTTAATTCTAGATTTATATATTAAGTTGCTCAAGCAAGTGGCAACACATTTAAACTACTTTTCTTACGTTATCACAAACTTACCATTGTCAGAAACAGTCAGCTCTACCGCCTCTCCTTTTGCATTGAAATCGTAATTACAAGCAATCCTGCGGTTCATAAAGAACTTTGTTTTTCTTCCTCCACGAGTGCCATCTATTATTGCCTTGTTTATCTAAAAGTGCTCTTTCCCTTTAAACCTAGCCAAGAAGCCATATGTGTTGACTGTGAAACACCGTAGACTTTAATAATATGCATTTATGGTGTAATTACTACATTTTCGTGTCAATCCATGTTCATATTTACTGCAAACAATGCGCTGTTACTTTAATTCAGCGCTTGCAGCTAGAGGTCTGCGCGGGACTGTTTCTTTAAGCAAGGGATCTATTCCGCAGTCACCCGCTACCGCTATATTCACTCTTTGTGAATAATTTTCTTCCGGACCCGATTGTTCCCGCTAAATTTAGATCTCGTTTCCAGAATCTCACATTTAAATTTCCGCTACTGAAAGAAAGAGAGATAGGCTGACAAATAAACTAGAGGTCTGCGCGGGACTGTTTCTTTAAGCAAGGGATCTATTCCGCAGTCACCCGCTACCGCTATATTCACTCTTTGTGAATAATTTTCTTCCGGACCCGATTGTTCCCGCTAAATTTAGATCTCGTTTCCAGAATCTCACATTTAAATTTCGAATTTAAAATTTTGAAAGAAAGAGAGAGACTGACAAATAAATGTGTATTCTGCACAAAATTGTATGTTATTTTATTTGTCTTGTCAAGAGTCTTGAATTTATTGACTTTGACTTGAATTTATATGAATTATCTTAAGACACAAAACATGTTTATATGTAAATAATACTAAAATGACATTGCTTGGCAACTAGCTGAAATATTTATGTATTTTATTTTATTTGAAGTAACGAAAATGTATTTTATGGTTGTAGTTTTAATGATAAAGTCTGACTAGGGTTGCAAAAGGGATGGAAAATGTCCGGAAACTTTCCAAAAATCCCTGGAATATTCCAAAAAATCCTAGAAAGTTTCCAAAATTTACTGGAAATTTTCCACCTTTTTGCAACCCTAGGTCTGACTGTGTCGAGAGTGTGTGTGTGCGCACGTGTGTGTGTGTGTGTGTGTGACTCACATGCTGCAGTAACAGGTGCAGCTGCGGGTGGCTGCTGGGATTGATGGTGACCTCGAACAGCGGCAGGAAGATGTTCTCCAGCATCTGCTGGAAGTTACTCAGCTGCTGCTTAGTGCGGTAAACGTCACTGCGGACAAACACACAACACACTGTCTCAAACTCACTGTGTGTGTGTGTGTTTGTGTGTGTGTGTGTGTGTCTCTCCTCACAAGAGTCGTGGGATCTGGACGAGCCAGCGGACGTTGTCAGAGTAGACTGAGTGAGAGACGGCCCACAGCGCCAGTTTGTCCCACTCATCCATGGATCGGCCGTAAATGGACAGACGCAGCTCAGCGTTCTGATACTTGCTCTCCTCCAGGTCTGACATCACTTCCTGCGCACACAGGAAACGCACCGCAGCACATTCAGCACTGAATATACACCATCATCTGGGCTCGTTTTGTATTTAGTGACAAAATAATGCATACAATAATGAGATTTAAATGTGTGCTTCAATGAAGACATTATTAAACATCTTTTTTTAGTTCGTATTTTGTGTATTTTTAAACTACACTTTGAAATATAAATATAATATTTTATTAATTGTAATTTTCTTTAAATATATTAAGTCCTTTTCAACACATGATTTTATATTAATAATACTAATCAAATAAAAAATGTGCATGATTAATAAAACATTTGTTTTTGCATATTGTTTCCTTTTCTTAAACTACATTTTGAAAGCAAAATATATTCAAATGAGTTTATATATTCTAATGTATTTTATCAGTTTTATTTTTATTTAACTTTACTAATTAATTTTTAAATATAGATTTAGGAAAGTAAGCAAAAATGTATCTTAAAAGGTTTTGTTAAAAAACTGATAATGCACTGAATTATTTTTTAAAAGTTTAAACACACGCATTTTTAAATGTGCATATAGAAATACATATGACATTGTTTTACAATATATAATTATTAGTGCTGTCAAACAATTAATCGCATCCAAAATAAAAGTTTTTGTTTACATAATATATGTGTGTGTTCTGAGTATATTTATTATGTATATATAAATGCACACACATACAGTATATATTTAGAAAATATTTACGTGTATACATTTATATATTCATATTCTTTTATTTTATATTATATATAAATATATTTAATATATAAACAACTTATTTTTCTTAAATATATACATGCATGTGTTTGTGTGTGCATATATATATATATATACACACATATATATATATATATATATACATAATAAATATACACAGAACACACTCATATATTATGTAAACAAAAACTTTTATTTTGGATGCGATTAATCATTTGACAGCACTAATAATTATATATAATGTATTTAATACAGTAAACTTTTTATTTTTCCAATTGTTTCTATATTATTACTTTTTATTCCTAATTATATTCTAATATTCTGTATGTAAATATTCCAATACTGTACATTCACATTATTAATACTATCTTTTAATACAAATATTAAATAAATGCTAGTATTCTAATACCGTACATTATTTATGTTATTTATAATTATATATATAATATAGTTATAAATATTTTAATTGAGATATTTATTAGCATTATTTGACAATGATTAATTATTGATCGTTTTATATAATACATGCATAGTCCAGTAGTTGTAAATATGACAATAGCTGCTCTGATTTCTGATGAATTATTGTGGTCTGTACCTTGACGATGTGTCCGAAGTACTTCCCGTGGATGTGGTTGTCGGTCTTGATGAAGATCTCTCTGAGGATGGACTCTCCGATGGGGTTGTATTTTGAGTTGAATTTGTCGAAGCGGTGGAAGGTGTTCCTGTCCTGCGGAGGGAGCGGAAGACGTCACGTGACTCGCTGTGGCATGTTAGCGTTTTAGCGCGTTAGCATGCGCGAGCGAGTCTTAAGCCCAATTTATACTTCTGCGTCGAACCTACGCCGTAGCCTATAGAGGCACACCCCACACCGTAGACTATAGACGCACACCCCACGCCGTAGACTATAGACGCACACCCCACGCCGTAGCCTATAGACGCACACCCCACGCCGTAGCCTATAGATGCACACCCCACGCCGTAGCCTATAGAGGCACACCCCACGCCGTAGCCTATAGACGCACACCCCACGCCGTAGCCTGACGTGCACCTCTCCAAAAATGCTGTGATTGGTCTGCTAGAACCCCTCCCTCCGCATGTATTTGAGTTTTGTGTGCAATTTAATATATTTTAATGTTACACCTTCTTATATAAAATAAAACAAAGCAAAGAATATCTGTCTTATTTATTATACCGTATTGGCCTGAATATAAGATGACCCCCCTTTTTTCAGATGTACCTTTTGGAAAAAGGCTTTTTAAAAAACAAATCTTGTTTTTTCTCAGTAAAACACATTTTGTCTTCAATTATTTTCATATTGCATATTTTTCCTATTTTAATTTTTGTTTTGAAAATATGGTAAAAAACTGGTAAAATGTACCAGCAATCACATTTTAAAAAAATATACACTTTTTGATATACCATAAAAAAACAAAAAAAAAGCACAGGTAGCCCATCTGAATTAGGACATTTAGGCTATCCATCTAATAGTAGCCTACCAAAATCTTATTAACAGTAGAAGTTAAATCTTACTGTAGTCTTCAAATCTGGGTACTGTCTTACGTTTTAAAATCACAAAGAGAGTTTGGTGCCATCAGGCTAACGTGACAGTCACAACTCATGCGGCTGTAAGCTTTTCTGCTTCTTTTGATTTTACTCGCGATCTTTACAACACGCATGACGTATTTCACGCCACACTCGTTGTATGCGTATTTGGTGCCACCTATTGTTGTGGGTGTATTATTGACATGTCAAAGTCTAGACCCTGAATATAAGACGACCGCGTTTTTTCAGATGTATTTCCAAGAAAAAAACATTGTCTTATATTCGGGTCAATACGGTACTACATAGCATTATACATCAGTAGTTGTCCGTGACGAACAATGTTGATCTGCCGTGGTACAAGTGCTTCTGGAGATTGAAAGTATGCCATCTTCTCCTGTTCCGTTGTGGTCTCCTTTTTGTAGTTTTAAATAATGATTTAATGATTTGATATTTATTTGCCGCCGTCACGGCTATAATGCTTCTCCGACGAGCCGCTTCTCCTTCGGCTTTTGCCGTGGTACTGCGGGTTACACCAGCAACATGCCTGTGGACACTGCAGACTAGTGGTTTGCATGTGTACTGCACGTCGACGCGGACAACACGCAGAAGTATAAATGAAAACTGATGCATAGCCTACGGCGTAATATATACAGCGTAGGTCCGGCGCGGAAGTATAAATCAGCTGTGTTAGTGTGTGCGAGACTCTCACCGCGTGCATGTCCAGCGTGTCCACGCTCAGGTCGTACGCCGTCAGGTTCATGTTCTCGAACACCTCCATCATCGTCTGGCCGCGGCCGCCCTGCATGCGCACGATCTCGTCCGGGTACTTCTTCATGGAGCTCTTGATGAAGCGCAGCAGGTGCTTCTGGTTCATGCAGGACGAGGCGTGGATGTGCGTGTCCACCTGACGGACAGTTCACCACAGTTCACACGCTCATTCATTCTGCTGCCGTTTCACTAACAAACTAAACTATGAAACGCAAATCGGTTTCACGTTTACACTTACATTTTGACCACAATTTATTCCGAGCGAGATCTAGTTGTTGCGCTTGTTTTGTTGTTTTGCATTCTCTTTGGTGCATCATTTTGAATTTAGGAATGGGTTTTTTTCTAGCACTTTCTAATCGCTGTTTGGATGTTTGGATGTTGTAGTTGTAATTTCAACTGAATTTGCTTAATCAATAATCATAAAATCACAAATAATCAAAATAATCATAAAATAAAATCAGTTGAGAAGTTGAAAATGCATTAATTTAAATATTGTGTATTTATTAATATTTGTAATATTATATATAATATTATAAATATAAATGTTTTTCTATAATTATATTTAGTTTTTTATAACATTTTCTAAAAAATCATATTTATTATACAGTAAAGCAATTTTCAATTTGATGATAATTTCAAATAGAAGTAATTTAATTTGATAGTTATCTATATATTTCAATATTCTAATGCTATACATTATATTTATATAATAATTAGTGCTGTCAAACGATTGGTGGCATCCAAAATAAAAGTTTTTGTTTGCATAATATCTGTGTACTGTGTATATTTATTATATATACAGTATATATATATATATATATATAATATATAGGCTCACATAGTATATATTTTGAAAATATTTACATGTCTAAATTTATATTCATACAATTTATATTATAAATACATATATTTAATATATAAACATAACATTTTTCTGAAATATATACATGCATGTGTGAGTATTTATATATACACATATTAATATACACAGTACACACATATATTATGTAAACAAAAACTTATTTTGGATGCGATTAATCACGATTAATCGGTTGACAGCACTAATAATAATGTAATGTATAATTATGATGTTTTATATGATATTTATATATTATTGTTCTATATTTTCTGCATAATTTATTCTTTTACAGTTAATTATACTATTATTATATTTATTTTTATCATACAGTAAAAGTATTTAAATTTGTAATATTATTTTTACATGGTTAATAATTGTTATTTTATTAGTCTATTTATTTCAGTACTCTAACACTCTACATTAATATTCAAATGTTATATTTTAAAAAATTCTAAAACTGTATATTTATTACTATTATTTTTTAACATACTGGTACAAAATGTATAACCTGAATGCACTGTAAGTCGCTTTGGATAAAAGCGTCTGCTAAATGCATAAATTATTATTACAATTATTATAAATTAGTATTATATACATTACACATTTATTACATTTGTGATTATATCATTTATTAAAAAATATTCAATTCATCTACTTTCATGTTGATGATTATTTCTATACTAGCAAATTTTATTCTATTCTATTTTTAAAAATATTTGTATATTCTAATACTCTACACTGATATTCTACTTTCATTCAGCATATTTACGTATGTACATAATGATATATTTTTGATGATCAGATTGCAGATTCTTTAATCTCTTCATACATATGTTCTCGAACACCTCCATCATCGTCTGGCCGCGGCCGCCCTGCATGCGCACGATCTCGTCCGGGTACTTCTTCATGGAGCTCTTGATGAAGCGCAGCAGGTGCTTCTGGTTCATGCAGGACGAGGCGTGGATGTGCGTGTCCACCTGACGGACAGTTCACCACAGTTCACACGCTCATTCATTCTGCTGCCGTTTCACTAACAAACTAAACTATGAAACGCAAATCGGTTTCACGTTTACACTTACATTTTGACCACAATTTATTCCGAGCGAGATCTAGTTGTTGCGCTTGTTTTGCATGTTGTTTTTCTCTTTGGTGCATCATTTTGAATTTAGGAATGGGTTTTTTTCTAGCACTTTCTAATCGCTGTTTGGATGTTTTTTGTTTGTAGTTGTAATTTCAACTGAATTTGCTTAATCAATAATCATAAAATCACAAATAATCAAAATAATCATAAAATAAAATCAGTTGAGAAGTTGAAAATGCATTAATTTAAATATTGTGTATTTATTAATATTTGTAATATTATATATAATATTATAAATATAAATGTTTTTCTATAATTATATTTAGTTTTTTATAACATTTTCTAAAAAATCATATTTATTATACAGTAAAGCAATTTTCAATTTGATGATAATTTCAAATAGAA
>NW_015506735.1:38170-63238 GCF_001515645.1 Sinocyclocheilus grahami
CTGTGTACTGTGTATATTTATTATATATACAGTATATATATATATATATATATAATATATAGGCTCACATAGTATATATTTTGAAAATATTTACATGTCTAAATTTATATTCATACAATTTATATTATAAATACATATATTTAATATATAAACATAACATTTTTCTGAAATATATACATGCATGTGTGAGTATTTATATATACACATATTAATATACACAGTACACACATATATTATGTAAACAAAAACTTATTTTGGATGCGATTAATCACGATTAATCGGTTGACAGCACTAATAATAATGTAATGTATAATTATGATGTTTTATATGATATTTATATATTATTGTTCTATATTTTCTGCATAATTTATTCTTTTACAGTTAATTATACTATTATTATATTTATTTTTATCATACAGTAAAAGTATTTAAATTTGTAATATTATTTTTACATGGTTAATAATTGTTATTTTATTAGTCTATTTATTTCAGTACTCTAACACTCTACATTAATATTCAAATGTTATATTTTAAAAAATTCTAAAACTGTATATTTATTACTATTATTTTTTAACATACTGGTACAAAATGTATAACCTGAATGCACTGTAAGTCGCTTTGGATAAAAGCGTCTGCTAAATGCATAAATTATTATTACAATTATTATAAATTAGTATTATATACATTACACATTTATTACATTTGTGATTATATCATTTATTAAAAAATATTCAATTCATCTACTTTCATGTTGATGATTATTTCTATACTAGCAAATTTTATTCTATTCTATTTTTAAAAATATTTGTATATTCTAATACTCTACACTGATATTCTACTTTCATTCAGCATATTTACGTATGTACATAATGATATATTTTTGATGATCAGATTGCAGATTCTTTAATCTCTTCATACATATGTTGCTAATCTATTTCTCAGTCGATTTAATGATTTGAATGGTTATTACTACCTTAAACGGGATGAGCACCTGTCCGAAACGGCTCCACTGTGGTTTACAGTAAATAACTTCAGCTAACTGAAGGCATGCGTCACCTTGCGTATGTTGTAGAAGTCTCTGTGCGGCACCTTCTTCTGCGCGGCGAGCTCCTTCATCTCGTTCAGCAGGACGTGCATCTGAAACTTGGAGCTCAGATACTGCAGCCGCCGGTAACAGAACGACTTCCTGCAGAGAAACGCACACATCAGACACGGTCGAACGAGCACACGTACGCCGAGCCCAGTGCATGCTGGGAAACGAGTCACTCACACGGGGCCGTTAATGATGAGCGCCATCATCACGTTCATGTCGGCGATGTATTCCTGCAGGTCTGGATACGGCAGGTCCAGCTCGGTGCTCCTGCGGATCATTTCAACACAGACGTCTTTGTCAAGCCACACTTAAGTGCTAAAGACTAAGACACTTTTAGCAGTGAATGAAGAGACAAACCCCGTTTCAACCCTAGCGAGTCGTCTACATAGTGAGTGTCTTTAGGCATCATATATGCACACACTCCTGTCATGAAGACATTTTTTGTTGTTTGAAGATTAGCATTTTCAAATTGAAAATTACATTTAAATGTAATTTTTGTATTACTGATTATTTTTGTTGTTTTTTTCAATTGATTTTCTAGATGTATTGATTTGATTTATTAATTGGCATTACATTTCTTTGAATTTCGGTTCAATTTGCTTCTACTCGAGTGTTATTTTAGTATCATTTATCATTTTGTATCAACACAATCGTTATTTTATGAATTATATTTTCTGTATTCATTTTAATTTTACTTTAAGTTTGAGTAATTTGTTGTTTTTGTTGGTTTAGTTTTTTTTTTTTTTTTTTAAATATGCCCATTTCGTTTTTTTGTTGTTGTTGTTGTTGTAATTTTAGAACTTAAACTAAAAGAAACATTTTAGAATATTTTTAAAAATATTTTATTTCAGTTAGTTTAAAAAAAAAAAAAATTTAACAATTTTTTTAATAGTTTTATTTATAGTTAACGATAATAACCCTGCATAGAATCAAACATGCTTACGAGTTTTTATACTTTCTTTTTCTTTTCAATTAACATAAATATGTTTTTTAATTGTTAAATTTTAGTTAACAATAGTAACACTGATTCTACTTTATTAAATTAAAATTTGCATTGAAATTTGGCATCCTGACTGCCAATCCCAGAATGCACTGTGTTGTGTGCAGTGAAATTTAGTTTATTCTTACAAGAACATTTATTTAAAAACATATAAATAGATCTATTTACAAAATAAATGTATTTAACAATTATATTATTTAGAACAGCTATTCAGAGCAATAATGTATTGCTAGATTCAACAAACCCAGTCATATTTTTGTTATTGTTTATTGGATATTTACTTGTTTGCTTCTTCATGGTAAAATAAAGATTTTTTTTAAGAACACTGGAGTTCATTTTACAAGAAAAAAATACCTATTTCAGTCTTTTTACGTCAAAATTTTACATTGAATTCAATGCTTTCCTTTCTGTTTCTTTGTAATTAATTGTGAGATGTACTAGCATTTTCTGAGTGAGAACCGTTTCTGCACCATGTTTTTTTCCAGTGTATTTCTGTTCATGTAGACGAGGGTTTGAAACAGACTCATGTGTCTTCATGACCCATTTTTCCTTTCGAGGACGTCCCCAAAAGGAGGTTTAGCTAAATTTAGCTAATTCAGAGGACGTCTGCAGTCGGTTTGTCCCCGAAACTCACTTGTCCATGGGGTTTTGTGCGGTGTAGACGTGAATGACTCCATCCACCATCTTGCAGCTGTATCCAGCGTCCGGCGGCAGGTTCTTCATGTCCTGCCCCTCGTACGGGTGCGTTTCTGACACCGGCGCGTGAACGGACATGTCTGAGAGACACACGCACACACACACACACACATAAGTGCTGGTTTGTGTTAGGTTCTGCACACATGTCGAAGCGCTCACACACACCTGAGTCAACCGGACTCTCGTGAAGGTCCTCGTATGCGTCGATGTCCGGCGGTCTCTGGCTGAGCTCCTGCAGGGATCGTCCAGTGGTTTTATAGAAGGTCTGCAGAGACAGAGCCATGTACTTCTCTCTGATGAACAAGGCCTTCACAACACACTTCGCTGCATCCACCAGATCCGTGAACGGCACCTGAACACACAAACGTCACAAGAATCCATCTAGAATCAGTGCATTTGTCCTGTTTTACAGCAATAAGATATCTAACTTAAATTTGACAACTTAAAGAAAACGTAATATTAAGAATTTTTTATATTTTAAATAGGGATGCACCGATATGAAAATTTTGGCCGATACCGATAACCGATTCTTTTAACTTAACCAAACGCATTCTATATGAGATAAATCAGATATACATCAAATAAACACAATATTACAATGTACAATTGCACAAAAGGCTGCAAACGAACAGCGCGCATCTGAAGTGTCTCTGAAGGAAATAATGCATTATTTATCGGCTTTAAGATATCGGCCAAATTTTCTTATCAGGCCGATACCGATAACAGAAAAAATTAGTATTTATCGGCCGATACCGATATGGTGGCCGATATATCGTGCATCCCTAATTTTAAAGAACAAAACATTGAGAATGTAGAAAAAAAGTTGTTTAAAGACAAAAACTTAGAAAAGTTAATATCAAGATTTTTTTAAAGAACAAGCTTAGAGAAAAAAATAATACTAAGAATATTTAAAGAACTTAGCGATACTTAACGTTAAGATTTTTTTTTAAGTAGTAAACTTTCAAAAATGAGAGGAAACTTAACATTAACAAACTTTTAAAGAACAAAACATTGAGAATGTAGAAAAAAAGTTGTTTAAAGACAAAAACTTAGAAAAGTTAATATCAAGATTTTTTTAAAGAACAAGCTTAGAGAAAAAAATAATACTAAGAATATTTAAAGAACTTAGAGATACTTAACGTTAAGATTTTTTTTAAAGTAGTAAACTTTCAAAAATGAGAGGAAACTTAACATTAACAAACTTTTAAAGAACAAAACTTGGAAAACTTGGAGAAAACCTAATTAATATTTATAAAATTTAAAGAGCAAGACGTAGAACTTAGATGAAACGTAGTTTTAGGAACTTTTTAAAGGACAAAACTTACAGGACTTCGAGAAAAACTCAATATTAAGAACTGCTTAAAGAACAAAACATTGAGAATGTAGAAAAAAACTTTTTTAAAGACAAAAACTTAGAGAGAACTTAATATCAAGATTTTTTAAAGAACACAAGCTTAGAGAACTTTGAAAAAACTGAGAAAACTTAATATTAAGATTTTTTAAAGGACAAAACTTACAGGACTTCGAGAAAAACTCAATATTAAGAACTGCTTAAAGAACAAAACATTGAGAATGTAGAAAAAAACTTTTTTAAAGACAAAAACTTAGAGAGAACTTAATATCAAGATTTTTTAAAGAACACAAGCTTAGAGAACTTTGAAAAAACTGAGAAAACTTAATATTAAGATTTTTTAAAGGACAAAACTTACAGGACTTCGAGAAAAACTCAATATTAAGAACTGCTTAAAGAACAAAACATTGAGAATGTAGAAAAAATCTCAGAGAAACAAGTTTTTAAAGACAAAAACTTAGAGAAAACTTAATATCAAGATTTTTTTAAAGAACAAAAGCTTAGAGAACTTTGAAAAAACTGAGAAAACTTACTATTTAGAATTTTTAAAGAACAAAACTTAGAGAAGTTAGAGGAAGACTTTTTCTGTATGAAAATCATGCTGATACAGATTTGTTTTATTAGTAATTTCTACATTAACTAAATTTCAGTTTGAATAGCAATTTAAGTTTTCCATCTAATGTTTCAACTTCAGCAATTTCAATGAAGAAAATTATATATTTTTTAACAAAAAAAAACTTAAGACTAAACTGATTTTATCACGATTTATCAAATATTTATTCACATGTTAATAACTGATTGCTCGCTTGATTTTTTTTCTCATGTTGTTTTCAAATGATTTATTGATTTCTCACTTCAGTCAAGGATTTCTTAAGTGATACTGAAATTTCGTCATTTTCTTTTAATTCTACTTCCTTAAATTCATAATTCAAATGGAAGATTCACACCTAGCAAGAATTTTGTTAAAAGTTAAAATATTATGTGTTTGTATTCAGTAGATTGCTTTTAGTATTATTAACATTGTGAAAAGTGCTACAAAAATACTACTTGAGGTTAATTTGCACTTAAATGTATTAGTACATATACAGTAATGAGTGCTGTAAAATGTATTTCTCTGTTTTATTGTCATTTTTTCACGCAAACTAACTGAAGCTGGTTTCTCTGGTTCTCACCCCACACTTCTCCTCTCCTGAGATGGACACGCGCTGGAAGTTTTTCTCCACAAGTGTCTCCATATGATGCAGGTCCACCTCGTCCACATGACAGTCCTTCAGATACCTGCAGACGGACACATGAGATGAAATACACGGAGGATCGGACAGACAGAGACGGACGGACGGCAGTGACTCACTCCAGGTCTGCAGCGCTGTCTATTTTCATGAAGTCTTGTTTCGCTCGCAGCAGAATCTCGGGCTCAAGCCTTGAAGGATGTGAAGGACACACACACACACACACACAAGAGGAGAGAGTATAAATCACTCGGATTGATTTTTCTAAAGAACTTTCATTTAAAATGCAGCAGAGGGAATCTGAAACTCTCCACCCGAGCAGAAAGAGTGTATGTTTAAGCATCTGTAAGAGACACAAACCCAAACACACCCACACAAACGCCTGAAACGCGGCCAAACTGTGGCCTGTTGTGTCTGTGTGCGATTATGAACGTCTGCGGTATTTGTTGGGTGTTTTGGGTCAGTGTGTTCAAAGCAAAGAATTCACACAGATCACAAACAAAATGCCTGAGCAGGTGCAAAGACATTATAATACACTCCAGGCCAAAGTATCACAAACAAAAGATTTTTTGACTTTCAGAAACTTCTCAAAACATAATTTTGCCTGAATAGAAGACTTAAAATATTCTGAAATATGCTTACAAAAATCAGTCTAACGACTCAGTTAAAGATCTTTAGGATCACAGTTGGAAGGGAAAGTTGCTTTATTTTTAAGTTTATTTAACACATTATATGCTTATAATTACAGCTTAATAAATCAATTGAAAGTATCTTATTATTAATAATAAATAATGTTACCAAAATTATTAATACATATCTTTAAGATTAATAATATTCCCCTTTTATTTTTTATTTTTTTATTTTACTTTACAATGTTTTTATATTTTTTTATTATGTACTTGTGTTAAATATTTTATTCCAAAATCTCAATTCACGTAAATTAACCTTAAACATGAAATATATTCTGATTGGCTTTCAGTGTGCGCAAAAACATTTGTTGCATTACACAACTACATTACAGTTAGGATGTGTGTGTGTTGTACTTGACGTCTTGACTGATCTGTCGCTCCAGACGGTGGCGTTTCTCCTCCAGCTGTTCAATAGGACTCTCTTCAGGAAACTCGTACGGAGCGCAACGCATGTCGCTGTCCGTCAGACTCCTCGCCAGCAGCTCCTGCACATGCGTTTTACACACACATACATGTTACAAGCACACTTCATGCTGAAGAGCAAACGCACACACGTGTTACGAACAGACGTTACAAATGCTTGTTACAATCATACACGCGTTACAATAACACATGTTACAAACACACGTTATAAACACATATGCATGTTACAAACACACACACACTACAAACATGTGTGCATTACAAACACACACATGCGTTACTGTCATACATGTGTGTTACAATCACACATTACATACACGTTACAAACACACACGTTACAATTATACATGTGTGTTGCAATCACAGTTTACATACACACGTGTTACAAACACACATGCATTGCAATCACACACACGTTACATACACGTGTTACAAACACGTTACACACGCATTACAATCATACATGTTACTCACACATTACAAACACACACGCATTACAATCACACACACATATTACACACGCCTTACAATCATACATGTTACACACACACACGTGTCAATCATACACGTTACACACGTTACAACCTCGCACATTACAATCACACACACACATTACAAACACACACGCATTACAATCACACACACACACACGTTACAAACACACACATATTACACACGCCTTACAATCATACATGTTACACACACACACACGTGTCAATCATACACGTTACACACGTTACAACCTCGCACATTACAATCACACACACACACATTACAAACACACACCTCAGCGATCTCCTTGTATTTGCCGTCCATGGATGTGCGCAGGTCGATAGGCAGGTGTTTGTGGGTGACTGGTGTGCCGGGCAGAGAGCGCTGGGACATCAAAGGCCTTACGTCAGCAGAGCCACACAGATCTACACACACACACACACACACACAGTTATTAAAGATGCTAATAATAGTGCTGTTAATATCAGTCACTGGTACTGGTGCTCATAGTTGTGTTCACTCACAATTTTCACCTGCTGGACAATACAAAAAAAAAACTCCACACACAGAAGGAGGGACCCGAGTCAGACTACAGACAAGAGGATCACTGAGACAACTCACACCAGACAAGAAGAAAAAAACGCATAGCAACCACACAGCGACCATCTACGGTGCCCTAGTAACCTAGTAACGCTCTAGCAATCATCTAGAACACCCTAGCAACCGCACAGCAACCAGGAACAACACCCTAGCAAAGCTTTAGTATCTACTTAGAAACATTTAGCAGAATAAATTGACCGACTAACTGGCTGGTTTTTGTCAGAGTCATTCATGACAGCAGTGCAGCATTCAGTGTGGAAACCATCCCATACAGTATGAGCCGGAGTGTCTGATTCTCATTATTAAAGCACAGAGCTCATGTACAGATGACACTCATTCATCAGTGTCAGTAACAGACGCTTCACACTCACACTGCAGTGCACTCAGTTGTGCATTAGAAACAAATCTAAGATGAATCAGAAAACAGTAATATATTGATGAAAAACCACTTAAATAATACAAGATATTTTGAAAAACATCTGGGGGTTTTGTCTGTACAAAGAAAGCCAAAACAATGTCCATATAACGTTCTTCAAATATCGTTTGTGCTCTGCACAAGAAATATATGATGTTTCAAAACTGTTTATTTATTAAACTGTCTTTATTATTAGCACTATTTATTATTAGTGTTTATTAGTCCAAGTACTTTTTTCTTTTACATTTCCTATCAATTTTTGTTTCTCTCTGTGTATTATATAAAGAAGTATATGAAAATTGAAGTCTTCAATTAAACTTAATTTTGATATTTAAAATTTACTGTTTCTTTTCTAAAATACTGGAAAGGATTGCTGCAGCCCAGGTCCAGGATCATCTTTATGATAATAGTTTGTATGAGCAATTTCAATCTGGCTTCCGTTCACATCATAGTGTTGAGACTGCATTAGTTAAGATTTCCAATGATTTATTGGCAGCTGCTAATTCAGGACTTCTATCTAGTCGTTTGTGCTCTGCACAAGAAATATATGATGTTTCAAAACTGTTTATTTATTAAACTGTCTTTATTATTAGCACTATTTATTATTAGTGTTTATTAGTCCAAGTACTTTTTTCTTTTACATTTCCTATCAATTTTTGTTTCTCTCCGTGTATTATATAAAGAAGTATATGAAAATTTAAGTCTTCAATTAAACTTAATTTTGATATTTAAAATCCAGCCCAGGTCCAGGATCATCTTTATGATAATAGTTTGTATGAGCAATTTCAATCTGGCTTCCGTTCACATCATAGTGTTGAGACTGCATTAGTTAAGATTTCCAATGATTTATTGGCAGCTGCTAATTCAGGACTTCTATCTATACTTGTTCTGCTTGATTTGAGTGCAGCATTTGATACTATCTCGCACAGTATTTTGTTGGACAGATTGGAGTCTATTGGAATCATGGACACTGCCCTGACTTGGTTTCGATCTTATCTAAGGGGTCGTACTCAATGTGTACAGTTGAAGGAGTTTACATCAAAGCCTTCATGTTACTACTGGGGTTCTGCAGGGCTCAGTTGTGGGTCCTCTCTTATTTATCTTCTACCTCTTGGTAATATTTTTAAAGAAATTTGGCATTCAGTTCCACTGTTATGCTGATGACACCCAACTGTACCTATCCTCCAAACCCACCTCTACTTTTCCTCCGTCTATCCTCTCAGATTGTATAGCTGAGATTAAAGAGTGGTTTACATCAAATCTTCTTAAACTAAATAGTAGTAAGACTGACATTTTTCTTGTTGGCTCAAAAACCAATCTGGCCAAGTCTAAATGTTCCTCAGTGAATATTTACAATTTTCCAGTGTCTGTGTCTAAACCGGTTAAAAGTTTGGGTGTCATCTTTCACAGTACTTCATCATTCGAAGCACATATAAATAGTGTTATTTGCTCCACATATTTCCACATACATAATATTAATCGTCTTCGCCCAGCTCTTTCGGGTAATGAGCACAGTGATCCTTGTTCATGCTTCAGTCACTTCCCGTATTACTGTAATGCTCTTTTTTTTGTGGTCTGCCTTCAAAGCTTCTCCATAAACTTCAGTTCGTACAGAATTCAGCTGCTTGAATTATTTGCAGAACTCCTAATACTGAAGACATTACTCCCATGTTACAACACTTGCATTGGCTCCCGGTTAAATACCGTATTGAATTTAAAATCCTTCTCCTTACTTACAAGGCACTTACTAATCTTGCTCCTTCATACTTATCTGACCTTCTTCATATCTACAGTCCGACACTTTTTTTTTAAAATGTTGCCTTAAGACCCATCTTTTTAGGCAGGATTTTATGTGATTGCTTGTATGATCGTATTAGGTCTGTTTAGGCTGTAATTATTATTTCTGTCAGGACCACTATCGTCAAATATGATTGACAATTAGCATACAGTTTGGATTGGCAGTATGGTTCTGTTTTGGGCAAGAACTCCCTGCGCATCCATGCAGCCTAGCATGGATGAGAGCAGGGAGAGCAGCGATAACCCCCCCCTAGGGTAAACAGAACAGAACCAACATAAATGTGTTGCAGATGTCGTTAAAGTTCAATAATGTTATGTACACATTTTAGAATTAGTCTGATTCAAAGGAGAATCAGAAGGCTGAATCCCGACTGACAGAGGAGGAGCTGGGGATGGAGGAGGGTAATTAGCTACTGAGCAATGCGAAAACTGCTGATAATACTGAGGGACCTTATATATGAATGCTTAGATAGGTGTCGTATTCCCATAGGTAGATGGTGATCAGCTGAGAGTCACGTGACCTGCCAGAACTAACGCTACGCTTGATTGTTGTTTAAGGTTGATTGTTTCAATGTAATGTGTCCTTGAGTGTTATGTAAGGCGCCTATTAGTAAAATGGGTAAAAAGATGGGTATGTATATACAGTATGTATGTATGTATGTATGAATGAATATAGAGAGAGTGACAGTTATAAAATTGGCATTGAAACAACAATTTTCCTGTCAAAACACTGAGGAGTTTGACTCATCATGTGACTTTAAGGTGATCATGTGACATGCGTTCCACAACATTCCATTTAAAACACCTCAGCCCAGTGCAAATAAAGCCATCTCACACACACACATGGATACAGAGAGCCGCATGCAGAGCTGACAGGATGCGTGTGCGTAATGAGTGTGGTAACTGTGTGTAATGTGTGCAGTACCTGCATGTAGTCTGATCTCTGCTGGGATGCTCAGGATAACAAGCACTTCCTGTCCAGCTGTGTGTGTGTGTGTCTGTCTCTCCCTGCAGCGATTCTCTCTCAGTGTGTGTCGGGACACTCGGGTTCACTCGTGTTTGGCTCATACCATGTTGCAGATGGAGGTGGGGGGGGGTTTGGTGGCGGGATGCACCACTGTGTGTTTAAACCCCACTGTGTTTACAGTGGAATCCTGGGAAAACCAGCATGAACACACCTCTGTCTGTGTGTGTGTGTCCCAATGCAGCACTAGCGTACTGTGCAGCACAGCAGCACATACTCTGTAGTGTGTACTTGTGCACAAGCAGTGCGCTACACTGTAGTCACGTGACCTCATTACTTTACATTTTATTCAAGAAGGAAAGGAGAGAAATGAAGCGACTCTCAGTGGAACAAGCCAATCGCGTGTCTGTTTACTCCAGAACGCACACCAGCCTGAAAAATAGTTTTATTTGCGTGTATATGTATATTTATATATATTTTTTTATTTTTAAATACGACATTATCATATTTCAATATTATATTATATATTTTATTTATTATTTTATTAAAATTGTTATTATATTGAGTCGTTTTATTATCTATATTAATATTGTATTATTTTAGAACTACTTTTTTCTATGCGTTTTATTATTGTAGCATTTATTAGCCCCGCCTCTCAGTCAAACGAGCCAATCACACGTCTCTTTACTCAAATGCACATTAGCCAATCTACCCTAAAAATAGTTTTATTTGTGTGATCGGAGTTTTAGAAGAATTTGTTGACAGATTTTTCTCATTTGAATTTAAATAATGTGACTTTTTTTATGAGCATCTAGAAAATGATTCGCTGAAGTTTGTTATTTTTCTTTAATATTATCTCTATTAGTAGTAGTGTTTATTAGTATACATCATTTTTTCTTTTAAAAATTTTCTATTGATATATATTTTTGTAACGTGGTGTTTTGTTGCACATCTAGAAATTATTTTCACTAGAGTTTTCTAAAGTCTTTTTAATGCATTAAAAAAGTCACTTTTTTGGAAATTTTCTTCATATTTTGGTGTTTTCAACCAAATATAAGATGGCCACCGAGTGAATGGACATGCCTTAAAGGATTTAATTCAGAAATATCATCTGCAAATTACAATTTATGGCTCTTTTAAATTTTTAAGCCATTTTTTTTTTTATTGTTTATTTTTATTTTAGTTTCCATACAACCAATCACAAACTGACATATTATTCTGTTTCAGATAAGCCCTGAACGACTGTGATTGGCTGTTCTATTTCAGTCTTTTACTGTGTATGCAGGCGGTTATTGAGCAGAATAAGCTGAGTGAAATAAATTGTCTGTAACCCAGTGTCTAGACTGAGCTTTAGAAACACACACACACACACACACACACACAGAGAACACATTTAGAAGCTGAACGCACACATTGTGTTGCTAACGAGAGATCTGTGTTCATTCTGTGTGTGTGTGTGTGTGTGTGTGTGTGTGTGTTTCAGTCTTAAAGGCGCAGAACAGCAGGAGACTAATAATTTGTAGGTGTCATAATGTGACGGGTGAGTGTGTGTGATATTAACTGATCTCTGTGATTAACTGTACTTTAAACTCTCAAAGCCTTCAGCCTGATAAGACTATAGCTCACACACACACACTCTCTCACACACACACACACACACACACTCTCACACACACACACACACACACTCATCCAGCAGATGGAGCTCTACAACAGAAATACAAAACGGTTTGTTGTGTAATAATAATAAATATTGTATGTAAAGTCCAGTACAGGTCCATTAAGATTATATAACAATTAAAAAATATTTTAAAGAATAAAAAAATATATAATTTATATATAATATATATGTGTGCTTGTTTTAATTCTACTAATAATCATTAGACTACAACAATTAAAACGATATGCATTATATGTTGTTATATTTTGTTGTTTATTTTATTATTTTAGTATGCATTTATTATTTTTAATAGTAGTAGTAGTATTTATGAAGTTATATTTAAATGTTAAAGAAAAAATAAATTTTCATCTGTTTTGGACTGTCAAATCTTTAAGCTTAAAATATGCATTTCTCACACATTTTGTGTTTATTGGTTTACACGTTTATTTTTTTTACATATTGTTTTATTTATTTTATTTATGTTGTTTTTATATTGCGTTGTTTTATTATTTATATTAACACTGTAATTTATTATGATTTTAGTATTTATTTATTATTTTTAGTAGTAGTAGTAGTTTATGCATTTATATTTAACTTTAAAGTTTTGTGATCTAAATGCTTACAAAAGTTTTTGATTGTGAAATGTTTTCTCTTATTTGTTTTCATTAGTTGAATGATTTACATTTTTGTTTGTTTGTTTGTTTGTTTGTTGGTGCAATGAGTCAACACCGAGACTTATTCTAGACTCATATATTGTTGTGCTATTAACGGAATTGTCTTGAAATCGTTGCATTCTCGTCTCTTTCAGATAAACCAGAAGGTTGCAGGTACAGGCTCCTGTGTAATTCATGAGCTCTCACGTCACACGCCTGGACCAACACTTACCCACAACCCCACATTCCTGCACTCCGCACTTTTCATTAATATATTGATGCGCTCGGGACGAAGCGAACAAAACTGACTGGAAAATGATGAAAGTTGTCCGTTTCTGTTCTGAGCTCAGACAGAAACACTGACCTTCACTAACTCACCTCACACGTGTTTGACCAGTGCAACGGAGATTAGTAAATACATTTTAAATGATTTAATTCAAATGTAAAAAACACAGTTAAAAAAATTATATTTAATAAATATTCATTTTAATATTGCATCCGTTTTGCGGAGTAAAAAAGCACTCAAAAAGAAAACAAACTCCAAACTGGCCTGAACTGCTCTGAAGATATGGTCCCCATCACACCCCACCCCGTCTCTCTCTCAGCCTGTCTGTCTCCCCTCTGCGGCGGGACTCACCTGGGCTGGTCCTGCTGTGTAAACTGCCTCTCTTGCAGGGTTTAGTTTTGCTTTTGCTCTGCGCCGGAGCTGCGCTGGGGTCCGACATGCTGCCGACCGTCCGTCTGCACACGGGACAGATGGAGAGAGAGAGAGGGGACGGGTGCTAGGAGACTCTCTTATCAGAGCAGGAAGACATGCACAGGGGGCGGGGCTTGGGGATCTCTTAGCGCAGAGGTGGAGGCGGAGCCACTCCCTTCATACATCAGCAGAGGGGAGGGGCTTAGGATTCCCCCACAACATGCTCAGCCTCATTTTGATCTGTTGCTGCAGTAACCATGCAGCAAGAATGACATCACTGAGAGAGAGAGCGAGAGAGAGAGAGAGAGAGAGAGAGAGAGAGAGAGAGAGTGTGTTCCAGTGGCAGGCTAGCATACTGTTTCTGCAGTATGTAGAGGTTTCTAAAACGACTTGAGCGTTTTGTTCAGATTAAAAGCTATTTTTTGGGGGGGAAAAATTAAGATGAATTGTGCATTAAAAATGAAAAATATACATATAAATAAATAAAATGGATTTCATAAATGATCTACTTGTAAAATTAAAAAAAGATGCAAAATTTTAAAAAGAATTGTGCATTAAAAATTAAAATTAGAAATAAAAATACCTAACATAAATAAATACATACATACATATATAAAATTAACTGAAATGCGTTTTGTTCAGTTTAAGAGCAAACATAAAAAAGCTAATATAAAATATATAAAAATTTAATAATATATATAAAATTAATTGTGCATAAATATATATATATTTTTTTTTATATTTTATTTATCACACATATATATATATATATACATATATATATATAAATTAAAATGACAAAGAAGCAAAAAATAAATAAACAAAAACAAGCAGTAAGTATAGAAATAGCAAAAAGAGTAAGTGTTAGAGGGCTAAATTTTAAAGAAAATAGATTCAAATAAAAGAGTGGTTTCAGTTTAATATGTTGCAGGCTCATTTTTTGGTAATATGTGATAATAAATCAAATTGATGGTAATAAATAATCAAATAATAGTGGGCTTGTTGTTGATGATTTGTCTCGCGAGAGTTGGCAACAGTGATGCGACACGGTCAACACAACGCAATAAAGCGCTGATAGCGGGAGTTTCGCTCGAGAGGAAGCGATAATAATCAGATCTGCTGTTCATGCGGACTTTCAGCTCCATAAAACTGGGAACTTTGACCTGGTTAAACATCCGCCTGATCGGAAAACAGTTCCGTTTAGCTCCTCTGATCTGCTGTGGACGCGAATTAAGTCACACACACACACAAAACCTGGTACTGAAGAAATCATTAACGCGAGTCCAGTCAAATGCAGAAGTGCCAAACAATGAAAACATCAATTAGCTACAGATCCGCAGATGAACTTGAGTCGAGAGTAAACAGCGGTAGTTACCAGAAAACTGAAGACTCGTGTATTACAGTTGTGTGTGTGTAGTTATGCAGAATTATGCTTTCATAGAGTTTCGTTGTTCTGGACTCACTCGACATGTCTGTAGATGCTGATCCGGTTTGATCCAAACTCTGCTGCTGAGGAAAAGATGATGCTAATAACAATGATAGCCTAATGGTAGGTAGTTTCGGTGTTTGATGTCAGCCGAATAACTGCTTAAATTCTTCCGTTAATCCAGATTCAGCTCGTTGATGAACTCGGGAGTAGATTCGGAGCGTTCAAATTGTTCAGGAACTTTGATAAAAATCGCCGAAAAATGGAGTCGCGCTTAAAGGGACCGCGGCACATTTACGCGGGACCAATCAGGACGCGATTAGATTAGAACCTACTCTGGCTGAGTCCAGTTACTTTAAAACAATAAATCGATAAATAACTTGCGCTGAATCAGTGTTTTAAGAGTGAAAGTAGATGGTGTCTGGGCTCTGTTTCATTCCGTCCAGCACCAGTGTTGACGCTGTTCAGTTTCTCTTCAACTTTCAAAGTACTTCATTGCCTTTTCCATTATTTTAATTCATCATTTTGAATCCAATCCATCAATACACACAAAAAGACGGCGACTTGTATAGCTCTTTATACTTTTTTACATCAAATTATATATTGTGCTTGTACTGTAGTTTACTGCCAGATTTGATGATATTCACGCAATGAACCTTAAACATCATGGATGCATGTTGCTGTAAAGGGTTTGTCTTTTATTAGTAGGTTTTGTTTAGTTGTTTTCTCATGTGTCTCATGTTCTCTTCCTGGTGTCTTATTTGCTTATGTGTTGTCTTTGTAGTCATTTGTTCATGTTTGACATGATTTGTGTTGTGTTGTATGTTAATTCATGTCATGTTAATTCAAGGTTTTTTGTTTGTTTGCTTGTTTGTTTTTAAATCCAGGTCATAATCATAAAACTATGTTGGTTTCAAATGGTTATTATCTCCATCTAAAAAAAAAAAAAGAAGTCCAATATTGCTTGAAAGCAAAGGCAAAGGCGGCAAATAGATTTGATTTTGAATGGGTGATTGTCGCCATCTTTACTTTTAGTCATTTAGCAGATGCTTTTATCCAAAGCGACTTACAAATGAGGACAAAGCAATCAAAATCAACAAAAGAGCAATGATACGCAAGTGCTATAATTCTCAGTTAGCTTAACGCCTACACGTAGCAAGGTTTTTTTAATTATATAATAAATAGAAAGAAAATGTATAGAATAGAAAAAGAATAGAGCAAGCTAGTGTTAGAGGCCTTTTTTGCTTTTGTTAATTGTATAAATAAAAAGTAAACAAATAAAAATACAAAAACATTAGAGAAGCTAGTGTTTTTTTTTTTTTTTTAGAAAACAAGTAGTTAGTAAATAACACTCCTGATGTTAGTTTTCATGCAGGGAATTCATTTGAAAATGTGAGATCAGCAAAAGCTTGTTGATTTTCATGATAAAGGAGATGGACGTGGGAGCGGAAACTGTGACTGAGGTCACAGCCAGATAAATATTAAAGTTCAGTCATGTTTCAGAGTGTTTTCAGACATTTTAAGCATCACTATTGTGGGCTTTACAGTGAATTGATGAAGGAAATGTTTCTCAAATTAGTTTTGTTCTGGTTGAGTTTGTGGCGTCTGGTTGGTGAGTTTGAAATGTGTTTTTATGGCTTCGTTTGCTTCAGTTCTGGTACCATGTAATAAATTACTGGTTATATTAGTCAGAAAGGATCAGGCATGTGCACACATAGACATCAAAGGGGGCTTGAGCACCTGCCCTTTTTCTTCCTCGAGAGAAAGTGCCCTTTTTTCTGGGGAGTGTTTTTTTATTTATTTATTTATTTAAATAAATTAATATATGTATATATGTGCGTGTGTGTGTGTTTCTGCTTGCGCACAGCTTTCCCTGTCAAACTAATAAAACAAAATCAAAATATCAGGTCGGGTCAGGAAATGTTGAGACTCTGTCGAGTTCTGATGCCTTTGCAGCTACACAAACGTGAACAATTTAGGCTTCAGTAAAACCGGAGTTTTCCCTATATGCATTATACGCAATGCAATGATTTAACTTTATCAAATTTGTTCTTAAAATGCCTTTTTGATCAGTCTTGGTTGCTCTCTGTGTTTCTTCCTCGTCTATTTGAAAATCTTCATTCATCCCCATTTATCTCTATTCGCTCATGTTTTCAGCTCGTCTGCCGGTTCCTGTCATCAGCAGTAACTCTTCAAACTGCTCTTCATCATCATCTTCATCATCATATTGTTCACTGGTGTGTTCAGTGTTGAATGTGGGTCATGTGACTCTCTCCTGGTACAAAGGAAACAGTTTATTGTCCAGCATCAGTGTGTCTGATCTCAGCATCAGTCTCTCTCTACCTCTGGAGGTGGAATATCAGGATAAAAACAGCTACAGCTGTGTGCTCAACAATCCCATCAGCAACCAGACTCAACATCTGGACATCAGTCAACTCTGTCACACATGTTCAGGTACAGCAGCGCTGATATTAGAGCTGATATTAGTGCTTATTGACTGAGCTATATATAGCTATAGGGCTATAACTGATGTAATTTCTTACAAACTTTTTTGTTTTTGCATATGTAAATATTTATGAGATTTATTAATTTATGGCTTTATATATATATATTCATCTTTTTCAGAAACAATTGAAATCTAAAGCAAAATGCAGAAAATTAACGTTTCAAGTGGTTTTGTCATAACTACTGATGATTGCTGCTGATGAACTGCTGAAGCTTTCACTCCGGAGGGTAAACCCTTTGAAGGGATTAGGGCATAGGGATGAACCCTTCTGAATGGAACGCAGGGCCTGTCTCAGGTACGCTCTCATAATGAGCTACAGGTAGTGGTGATTCGGCCTGAGAGGGAATAGAGTGAGTGAAAGAGAGAGAGAGAGACCAAGCACAACACAGACTCAGGGCACATGACCACACCCACACATTTTGTAAACCAGAAAATAATAAATTAGTAAGACTAAAACAACAACAACAACTTGTTGGGACATAACACTACACTTCTTCAGGAGTAAAGACCAAGATAAACTCACACGTGCTTCAAAGAGTTATTTTGCTCAGATTTGCCAAAATACCAAAGTCTGCAATCAAAAACCAGAGATCTCATGTGTTCTGATATATTTATATCTAATGTGGTTTGATCTGTTCATCTGACATCAGCATGTTTATTATTAGATGAATGCGGTCAGTGTATCTGTCAGTAGTTTGAAGGCTTAATTTTCTCTCCTGTTTATGTGAACCAAACATTCTGACTTCCTCTCCATACAAAACATCATCTGAAAATATGAGAGAACACTTTTCTCCACACAGTTCTAGCAGGTGATCTGTTCATGATTCATAAAGCCATTTGAGAAGCTCTGAAATCAGTCTGAGAAGAGAAACAATTGAGACATTTGATAAGAAATGAACGACAAACGAGCTGAAGACAGTTACAGGAGAGAGCAGAGCCAAACACTCTCAGGATCTCAGGATCAAACGCTGCTTTAAGACACTTTTAACTTCTCTAGACACTGATCATGTTATGGGGTCAGTTTATTTCTGTTGAAAATGATCTGCAAGAAGCTGCAGCTTACTGGAGCTCAAAGCGGTCAAGTTATCATGTTGTGAAATGAGCAAAAAAAAAAGAAGCTGGACAGTCACACATCAACACTGGAAAAATATTCAGCTATTTCAACTGTCAGAAGAGTTTAACTTCACTTTACTACAGATCGGCCTCACATCAGCGCATCTGTCATTTCATTACTGAACCAGTTCTGACGAGTTTGTCTTTTTATGTTTGTGTGGACTGAAACCGTTGAAGATGTTTGACAGATTTTGGTTCTGTTTGTGTTTGTGGCGTCTTTCACAGATGCACACACAGTACAGACGCGCACATACGTGGAGACGCGCACAGAAACTTGTCATCAACGCTGTTTTAATTTATCAGTAAAATAGTTTCGCAGCTGAAAAGCTACATGACATTTCTCAGTAGGGAGGTTCTTGAAGCAGATCAACTTAAAGATTCACTATTAGTAGACGCTGCTGCTGAACACTGCTGAGAGACGCAGGTATTCACACGCGCTTAATCTCTCTCTCTCTAATAACTGCATTAGACTGCATATCAGTGGCCCAAGCCTCTGTTATTAGCTTTAAAATGACGTTTTGGAATTTGCAACGGAAGGTTTATCTTGAAATAAATCATCTGAACAATATCTCGAGGTGTGGTTGTGACACCAGGCCGTTAAAATTATTAGAGAATTAATGTACTTCCAAAGTGGTTATGTGGCCACGACACTGGAACATATAAAATGGAATGGTCTTTCTCCATTCTCAAACAAATTAAGCCATTCGATTTTTATTGACTGAATGCAAGCACTTATTGCGATGGAAAACACTGTAACGGTTTCCACTGATTACAAAATATTTTTGTTTGCTGGGGTGGTAATATTATATAGGCCTATTAATGAGGAAGGTGGGCCAAAAAATAGTTTTGCCTATGTCACGATAAGAGGTAAAATCCGGCCCTACTGACTGTTTGTGTTTGTTGTTCAGGTGTGTTTGCTGATTCGATGCAGTGAAGTCAGTGTCAGTGATGGAGGGAGATTCAGTCACTCTACAGCCTGATACTGAAATTAGGGCTGCACGATTAATCGAATGTGATTGTCATGCGCATCTTGTCAGTAAAGCTGGTTCTGTGATTAGTAGTAAATCTCCAGCACATGCTTTCAGATGGAGCAGCATTTACTACACAGAGCCGTAGATCACTGACAAGCTACGCAAAATCGCGTTCATAATCGCAGACGATTTAATCGCACGATTATGAAATCGAAGAAATCTTTCTGCGATAATAAAAGCTGTTTGCGTAGCTTGTCAGTGAACTACGGTTCTGTGTAGTAAATGCTGCTCCATCTGAAAGCGCATGAAAATACCACATTTAATAACATGTTTTTACTCCAAACTCACTTCATAACGTCAGTCGAGTGTTTGAAATAAATCCTTCTGTGAGATGACGTGGCTTCTTACACAGAATAAGGCACGGAACATATTTCACAGTATTCTAAGCAGTGATAAAGGCTATGTCGATTAGCATTGCATTATTATATACTTTGTTATAATAAAAATTATAAGACGAACTCAGATATAAAACCATATATTGTCGTAGTCGTGTGTTTATTAGTCACGTTGAATTAATGAAAGCAGTTAAATCTTCTGTTTATTCAGCAACCGCTATCGGGATTTCCTGGGTTTCTTCTGCGAGGCATATTTGAAGTTTCAGTGTGAGAGTGCCCTCTGGCCTTCGGATTATTGGTGATCACAGAGCCGTGCTTCACTGAAATATACGCTTGACAATCGCAGCTTCTGCCAAATCGCGATTTATCGCCTTTGCGATTTAATTTCGATTAATAACAGCCCTAACTGAAATACAGACACATGATGAGATAATGTGAACATTTGGACATCCAGAGACTTGAGTTGCTCAAATCAATAAATAGACTTGAATCTTTTCCACATATGAAGGTCCTGATGGGAGATTCAGAGACAGACTGAAGCTGGATCATCAGACTGGATCTCTGATCATCACAAACACCAGAACCACAGACTCTGGACTTTATCAAGTAATCATCAAAAACACAAAAGAGATCACATACAAATTCAGTGTTAACTTCTCTGGTGAGTCACAATTACAGTGTCATTAATGCTGCTAGTCTTCATAAGTCAAGTCAAGTCAAGTCAAGTCACCTTTATTTATATAGCGCTTTTAACAATACAGATTGTGACAAAGCAACTGAACAGCATTAATTAGGAAAATAGTGTGTCAATAATGCAAAATGACAATAGTAAACACAAATTTTTCAGTTAAAGACAGTTCATCAAATTGAGATGATAATTGATAAGAATTATACACGAATAATTAAACAATCCTAGTCCTTTAATATCACATACACATTTAGGCTATTGATAGGTTTTAGCTGACCCTTTTCCTCTCACGTGCATCTGATTGACAGATAAACCTTGCACTCTCATTTCAGAGATTCTGTCTTTAATGTTGTTTATTCAGCAAAGAAAAGGTTGCATCAAGTTAAAAAGTACAAACTTTATCATTCAACTGAACTGTGCACATGTATTTTAACACTTACATTATATACCTATGTTCTGTTAAAAAATGGGCCTTTGAGAAATTTCTCAAATGATCTTCTTTTGAGAGCGTTTTTTTTTTCAACCTTTGTTACTGTTATGCACGTAGTGAACTGTGACAATTGTTGTGTAAATCCACCATAATGTTACTTGAATTTCAGAAAACATAGATGCAGACCTCTACATTTCTCTCTCCAGAAGAAAAGACTAAGGTAACCTCACATGTGCTTCAATTAGAGTTTCAAATTAGTTATTTTGCTCAGATTATACTAAAGTCTACAAATCTACAGATCAAAAGCCAGAGATCTCATTATTATTATTATTATCAAATTTTCCAAAGACCAAATCTCACAGACAGTTAACTAAATGCTAATTTCTCCAAACAAACAATCGCATTTACCGTATGCTTTCATTAACTTTTACTCATGAATTTAGTTCTAACAACACAGGCAAACATTATAAATGCGATTCACTGGTTTTTGAGTCAAAATGAACCCTGCAATGGGTTTCCTCCACCGTTTCATCTGTACAGAAGTGTGGTTTGATCTGTTGGGTAGATAAACAGCTTCTGCTGGATGTATATCAGTAGTTTAGTGTGATAAACTAGTACACATGCGCAAATAAAAGTGCACGCCTTCACTGCATGATTTAGCCTGTTGGAATGACCCCAATATTCAAGATATGAGGGGAAAAGTCTGTTTGACTTTTCATATCATTTACACTTTTCCTCATATAACATAGTTGGGCATGGGCAATATCACATTAGCAAGAGTGCTGTTTTTCACAAATACCAGCAGGATTGCAAATGTTATTTTGATTTCACACAACAACTCAACAAACAAGAACTTAATATTGAGTTACATTATATTGTCTGTTTTTGCTCTATTTGCTATATACAGCTGATGTCTCTGTGCAACACTTGGTACTAAGTATGTCACGAGCCGATTTTAACCGATAGTTTTTTTATGACAGCTGTCATGCCGGTGCAGTAGGTGGCGGTATTCTCATGCCAGTAGATTTTCCAACCGCTATTAAAAGAAAAAGATGTTCAAATGTGCATGTTCAACCACTATTAAATCCAAAAGAAGAAGAAATGTATGTGTATGGCTGCATTCCACTCCACTTTTAGACACGCACTCACAAACTTCCCTAAGCACTTACCCTCGGGGGAATCCCCGCTGCCATTTTGAAGTGCGTTCCACTTCGTAAAGTGGATGAGGGAAGTTTATATGGACAGACCCTCGGCCCCTCAATTTTGACTGAGGGAGTGAGTCTGCTTCATCGCAGATCGCGTTTAATTCATCCCCACCCCAAACAACTCTATAATATATAAATATATTTTTTTACATTTATAACAGCCCAAGCATACCTATATGCATATAGAATGCTGCACCAAACAAATTCGTAAGTGGAAAAATGTAAACAATAAACCAACTCCATAGAGGATTCTAAGTGATCAAGGACTTAGGCCCTGATCAGACAGAATGCATTTTTTGCAGTGAGAGGAGCCTTTTTTGAATTGTTTTCGGTTGGCAGTTAGCTTTCTGTGTGCTGTTTATGCGCTCTGTGTGCCTCGCATTTTCACCGCCTGCTGCGCCTCGCGTTTTTGCAGGAGCGCTCTGAGCGTCTGAAGTTGAAGAAAAGCAACTCTGAGCAGAAAAAGCTCTCAACGTCATTCACCTTTTTTTCCCATTGTCCAATCGAAAGAATGGAGAGGTGGGCCTTCCGTAGTGGTGATGAAAGTTTACCATTGCTTAGAAAAGCCGGAAACTGCAATGATGTAGGAGAAACTTTTGGTGTATGTCGCGAGTTACCCGGAGCTGTATTTTTTAAGGTTTCTGCTAATATGACAGTTTACTTATGCCGAGTTCACACTGCACGATTTTCAAACTCGTCGGATCGCCATTGTTTTCACACTGCGTGACACTCTGGGGTAGCATTCAGTTGCTGCTGTGTTCACATTGCACGATGGATCGGCGACAGGGGGTTTCACACTGCATGACTTCACAATAGGAAGAATCGCCGACAGCTCTGTCTGGTCCGCAAACTACGTTTCACAACAAAACACACGCGAGAAGTGATAAGAAGTGATAAGGAAATAACGCGAGAACCCGCGTGCGTCAGTTCTCGCGAGCAAGACTGTAATTATTAAAATATATATATAGCCCGCAAATTTTCTGTGAGCTGATTTCCAGCAACAAGGAGAAAAAGAAAAACAGATTATGCAGGAGGGAGATGCAGGGAACAGGGATTGGGTGCATGTTCTGCAAAGAGAGTTGGAGGTAAATCATTTTGCAGTAACTGTTATTGTAAGAGCCATATTTCATATTTTCACATTTTTATTATGTAAATTTGGTACAATAATTGTTCTTGTTAAGTCATTTACTGTCGAATATATTTATTTGGTTTAAATTTGTTCTTAATGCGCATGTTCAGTGACGTCGTTTTTTGTAGTTCACTCAAAAAGATATTGCAAACATGCACAAGTTCAGACGAACGGTGGGAGAACACAAGCATTTGACATTTCAGAATTGTATATGATATAGCATAAATTTGGCTTACAAGTACAGTATCTGAACTTACCCAACCATGATAAAGTCTGAACACTGATAGGTTCACCTGTTTGGGTAACGCCAGCCAATTATACTGGGTCTATAGCTCACTCTGCTACAAATACAAGCTAGGAAGATACGTGTCAAAACTTGTGGAATAACTAAAAGATATTCACATATCCCGTACATGTAAGTCAAAAGCTTTCTCCGTTGTTTAAACTAAGAGGACTTATTGCAAGTGCGCACTTAACAATACGTTAGAGGAATACCATGCATGCGAAGTCAGAAGGGCTCATTTGTTGTGGACAAACAACGTCACGCAGTATTGTGTTTAATGGAGTTA
Source organism: Sinocyclocheilus grahami (assembly GCF_001515645.1). Classification (NCBI taxonomy): domain Eukaryota; kingdom Metazoa; phylum Chordata; class Actinopteri; order Cypriniformes; family Cyprinidae; genus Sinocyclocheilus; species Sinocyclocheilus grahami. The sequence goes on from NW_015506735.1 coordinate 62,362, forward strand.
TGAATGAAGGGAGATCGATCATCTTACTGCTTGCAAGAAGTGTTAATGAGCAACTTTGATCGTAAGTGAATTTGCACGCTTTGAAGTTTCATAAATGGCGGATAACAAAGACGACGAAGATGATGCTATTACGAGGTCTGAACGCAAGAGGGCTTGGAAGAGAAGCTTCACAACAAGATAAACGCCAGAAAAGGCAAGTTGAGGCAATTGACTGCAAAAGCAAATGAGATTGAACTGCTTATGGAGAATGTTTGCAACTTGAATGACGTTGAAAACAAGCAGTTTAAAATCTACAAACGGCTGTTTGAAGAATTTGTTGAAAGTAATGCATCAGTGTTGCTGTATTTAATAGATGAAGAGCATGATGCCAATCAGGATTTCTGGTTTCAGCCTAAATTAATATGCTGCAAAAAATTCATGGAAAAAGTGGAGTTATGGATTGAGGAATCCAAGAAGTGCATTAATGTCTCAAATTTGTGACAATGAAGTCTCACCAATGGACAGTGTGTCAATGGTGTCGTCCAAGACGATCACTTCTAATAAGTCAGGAAGTGGAGCAACATCTGTTTCCAAAAAATCCTCAGTATCCTCAGTTCGTCTTAAGGAAGAAGCTAATAGAGCAGCTTTGTTGGCTAAAGCAGCCACTTTGAAGGAAAGGCAGGCATTGGAAATGAAAGAAGCAAAGTTAAAGGCTGAAATGGAAAAGTTGGAAATAGAAACGGCTCTTGCAATGTCTAATGCCAAAATTAAAGTGTATCAAGATTGTGAAGAACAACAACAGTATGCAAGTCAAAATGGGGCTATCCAAGCAGTTGATGTATGCATTCCAAAACAGGAGCATTATGAATATGATGAATACAGTGTATCATCAAATCAC
>NW_015506735.1:63253-67132 GCF_001515645.1 Sinocyclocheilus grahami
AGACTCTTGCACGAGAAGTTTGGAAATGAACTGAAAATTGCAACAGCCTTAATGCAAAAGACATTCACATGGCCTGAAATAAAGTCAGAGGATGGAAAGTCTTTAAGTGCCTTTTCATTGTTCCTAGTCACTTGCCGCAATGTAATGGAGGACATTGAATATATGGATGAGTTGGATAATCCTAGCAACATGAGGATTATTATCTCAAAGCTGCCCTACAAGTTGCGCGAAAGATGGAGAGCCCATGCTTACGAGTATGAGGAGCACAACAGAAGAAGAGCCAAGTTCATTCAGTTGGTGGAGTTTGTTGATCGCCAAGCAAAGGTAATATCAAACCCACTTTTTGGAGATCTGGATGCTTTGGCAGGTGATAAAAAACACACCAACAAGTCTCTTCAAGGAGCCAAGCTGAAAAGAGATGGAAAAAGAAGCAGCAGTTTCGTAACTGACGTCAAACAGGTTGGTGAAACTCAAAAAGACTTGACTATGATGAAAACCAACAGTACATCAGTCACCAGTGCCTTCACAAAACCTTGTGCATTCTGTGAGAAAGGCCATACCTTGGAGCAATGTTACCAGTTTGGTGCTAAGCCATATAAAGACAAATTGGACTTTTTAAGAAAGAGTGGATTTTGACACTTAAGCAAAGACTGTAACAGAAGAAGCACATGTCAGCTGTGCTCAAAGAAACACCCTAGCATGTTACACTTAACCACACAAGACAAGATTCCTGAGAAGGAAATGTTAAAAGTTGAAAAGAATGAAGTTACCACTTTACCTGCCACAGTGAGTCATGAGACAAGTGCCTGCACCGGGTCCGGAGACAACTGTGTTCTTGCCATAGTACCTGTTAAGATAAAGTCCAAAAAGAGTGATACGTGTGTGGAAGTGTATGCCTTTATGGACCCAGGCAGCTCTGCCACCTTTTGTACTGATGCACTAGCAAGAAGGTTGAATGTCCAGGGTAGAAAGATTGACATGATGCTAAGCACCATGAACTCAAAGAAACAAGTGGAAAGTTATGTGCTCACCGACTTGGAAGTGAGTGGATTGGAAGATAACAACTTCATTGAACTTCCAAAAGTGTTTACACAAATTAGCATACCAGTGTCAATGGAAAACATTCCACAACAACATGACTTTGACAAATGGCCATACCTCAGCAAAGTGAAGTTGCCTCACATTGATGCTGGAGTGGAAATCCTTATAGGAAACAAGGAGTTCAAGCTTTTGGAACCTTGGAAAGTAATTAATAGTAAGCACAATGGGCCGTACGCAGTGAAGACTGCCCTTGGATGGATTTTGAACGGACCACTTAGGGAACCTGTTGAAGAAAGCATGCATGGAGATGCACAAACAAACATTACAGTCAACAGAATCTCCATTGAGAGTGTGGAACAGATGCTGATACAACAGTACAACCACGATTTTCCTGAAAGAAATTGTGATGACAAAGCTGAATTATCGCAGATGGATCACCAGTTTTTGGAATCTGTGTCTGATTCAGTGCAGTTTTCTGATGGTCATTATTACATTGACCTTCCTATCAAGAAAACAGTTGTCCAAATGCCTAACAATCGAAGTGCTGCTGTCCAGCGAGCTCTAAATATCAAGAAGAAATTTCAGAAAAATCGCTCCTTTCATTTAGCGTACACAAACTTCATGACTGACATGCTAAGCAAAGGTTACGCAGTCAAGGTGACTACATCACTCTTAAGTCGTCAAGATGGTCAGGTTTGGTATATACCTCACCACGGGGTATACCATCCTCAGAAGAAGAAACTGAGAGTGGTGTTTGACTGTGCTGCCAGTTTCCAAGGAATGTCTTTAAATAGTGAGCTCCTACAGGGTCCAGACATGACAAATTCACTCAATGGAGTGCTCACTCGCTTTAGCCAAGAGTCAGTTGCCATGATTGCAGATATTGAAGCTATGTACTACCAGGTGAGAGCTCCTGAAAAAGACAGTGACATGCTCCGCTTCCTATGGTGGCCAGATGGAGATGTAAATCAGAACTTGGATGAGTACAAGATGGTTGTCCATATTTTTGGAGCGAAGTCATCTCCAAGTGTAGCTAACTTTGCCCTTAGGAAAGAACCTTGTGTGTGCAGTGGATTGCACAGATGCTGTGAACAAACTGATCAATTACTACTCCGATTGGTACAAATTAAAGAGAGCCGTGGCATGGATCCTTCGTTTCAAAGACATGCTTATACAGCGCAGCAATCAAATAACAGTCAAAAACAGAGAAGTTTGGAGTTATAAAACAAATTCCACAGCGGAAAACTGCAAAGCTCTAACAATGCAGGACTTAACAAGGGCTGAAAATGAGATCATCAAGTTTACTCAAAGTCAAAGATTCAAAGAAGAAATATCCATGTTGCAAAAAGGTAATCCATCTGTGAAAAAGAACAGTTGCCTTTCTAAAATGGATCCAACATTTCAGGATGGACTGCTAAGAGTTGGAGGTCGTCTTGGATGATCTACAATGTCTGAGTATGTAAAGCATCCCATCATTATACCCAAAGACTCACATGTCACAACTTTAATCTTAAGTAACATCCATGAGAGAATTGGACATTGCGGAAGGAACTATATGCTTTCAAAGTTGCGACAAAAATTCTGGCTTCCTTCTGCAAACTCCATTGTTAGGAAGCTTCTCTCCAGATGTGTGACATGTAGAAAGATCAGAGCAAAGGCTGCAGAGCAGAAAATGTCAGAGCTGCCACTCGACAGAATAATACCAGATCAACAATCCTTCACCAATGCCGGGGTTGACTACTCTGGACCGTTTGAGGTCAGACAAGGTAGAAATAATGTTAAAAGATATGGGGTATTGTTTACCTGCCTGACAACAAGAGCTGTGCATATTGAAGTTGCACATACATTGGACACAGACTCGTGTTTAAATGCCATCCGACGCTTTGTGTGCAGCACGGGTCAGGTGTCAATCATGAGAAGTGACAACGGTACTAATTTCGTAGGTGCTGAGGTTGAACTGCGCAAAGCCATTCAACAGTGGAACCAATCAAAAATTGAAAGCACTCTCTTGCAAAAAGGAATACAGTGGATGTTCAACCCACCCTCTGGTTCTCATTTTGGTGGAGTGTGGGAAAGACAGATAAGGTCTGTTAGAAAAATCCTGAGATCTGTGCTGAAAGAACAAACACTTACTGATGAGAGCTTGCATACATTCCTGTGCGAAGTGGAAGCAATAATAAACGACAGACCACTTACCGTTACAACAGATGATCCCAAAGATCTGGAATCCTTGACACCTAACCACCTGTTATTAATGAAAAGGCAACCAGCCTTACTTCCTGGACTTTTCAAAAAAGAAGACATATATGCACGTCGCAAGTGGAAACAAATTCAGTATCTTGCTGACCTATTCTGGAAGCGGTGGATGTGTGAATATTTACCTTTGCTCCAGGAGCGTAGGAGCGTCACTTAAGTAAAGAAAAACCTTTCAGTTGGAGATGTTGTCCTGATAATAGACGACTCGTCCCCAAGAAATTCAGAAATTCTTGGAAGAATCACGAAAGCGTTTCCAGATAAAAAAGGACTGGTAAGACGTGTGTTGGTTAAAACTAAGACCAATACCTTGGAAAGGCCTATTGACAAGTTGTGCATTATCTGTGAAATGGACTGTTAACTACTCAAATATTAAGGAGTGTTTCTCTACCATACAAAGAATATGGGCATTTCAGAAAATAGATAATAAACACTCATTGTCTTTAAAGTGAAGCATAATGTAGATATTATTTCAGCATGGCTCTATTGTTTTTGTTAAAAAGGTAATTGTCAGTCTGCCTGCCTGTCAATTAGGGGCCGGTATGTAAGAGCCATATTTCATATTTCAGAATTTATATTTTCACA
>NW_015506735.1:67181-70325 GCF_001515645.1 Sinocyclocheilus grahami
GGGTCAGGTGTCAATCATGAGAAGTGACAACGGTACTAATTTCGTAGGTGCTGAGGTTGAACTGCGCAAAGCCATTCAACAGTGGAACCAATCAAAAATTGAAAGCACTCTCTTGCAAAAAGGAATACAGTGGATGTTCAACCCACCCTCTGGTTCTCATTTTGGTGGAGTGTGGGAAAGACAGATAAGGTCTGTTAGAAAAATCCTGAGATCTGTGCTGAAAGAACAAACACTTACTGATGAGAGCTTGCATACATTTCTGTGCGAAGTGGAAGCAATAATAAACGACAGACCACTTACTGTTACAACAGATGATCCCAAAGATCTGGAACCCTTGACACCTAACCACCTGTTATTAATGAAAAGGCAACCAGCCTTACCTCCTGGACTTTTCAAAAAAGAAGACATACTGTATATGCACGTCGCAAGTGGAAACAAATTCAGTATCTTGCTGACCTATTCTGGAAGCGGTGGATGTGTGAATATTTACCTTTGCTCCAGGAGCGTCAAAAATGGACTTAAGTAAAGAAAAACCTTTCAGTTGGAGATGTTGTCCTGATAATAGACGACTCGTCCCCAAGAAATTCTTGGGTCTTTGGAAGAATCACGAAAGCGTTTCCAGATAAAAAAGGACTGGTAAGACGTGTGTTGGTTAAAACTAAGACCAATACCTTGGAAAGGCCTATTGACAAGTTGTGCATTATCTGTGAAATGGACTGTTAACTACTCAAATATTAAGGAGTGTTTCTCTACCATACAAAGAATATGGGCATTAGCTCCAGATATTTAGCATGCCAAATATTTCGCGGGCGTCGGCGACGATTTGCCTCTGATGTCGGGCATTTGTCGGCAATTTCGCAAAATCTGTTGACGAGTGAAAAATCGGGCTAAAATCGTGCAGTGTGTGTATAATCCTTTTATTAGATTGACAGGACAGCTGATTTGGTGGTTGCCTAGCAACATAAAAAATGCAGGCACTGCTCTTTTAAAAAAAAAAGTCAGACCTAAAAAACGCGTTTGGTGTGATCGGGGCCTTAGGACGTTCCAATTCAGCCCATTGCAAGGGTTCCACCAGTAATGTGCACTCATGCAACGTAATCAATGACGTACATTTGAGTAAACGAGAAGGAGGCAAGGCAAGACCAGGCAAGTTTATTTATATAGCACATTTCATACACAATGGTAATTCTAAGTGCTTTACATAAAAGAAAAGAAAATAATAATAAAAAATAATCACATCAAAAACTTTGAAAATTATTAAAAAATTTATTTGAGGTTTAAAATGAATTTCAAACAGTTAAGAATAGAAAATTATTTTACATAAAATATAGAGCAATCAGTTCGGATGTTGCACAGTGCTCATTCAGTAAATGCACAGCTAAACAGATGAGTTTTGAGTCTGCATTTAAATGTGACTAATGTTTTAGCACATCTGATCTCTTCTGGAAGCTGATTCCAACTGCGGGCAGCATAATAACTAAAAGCGGACTCCCCTTGTTTTGTGTGAACCCTTGGTATTTCTAACTGACTCGATCCTAATGATCTGAGTGGTCTGTTAGGTTTATATTCAGACATATATGTTTATATTTATATTCCCTGCTGGTGATAAAGGCATGAACAAGTTTCTCCAAGTCTTGACTGGAATCAAAACATCTAATTCTTGCAATGTTTTTTAGATGATAGTATGCTGATTTAGTTACTGCTTTGACATGACTACTGAAACTAAGGTCTGTCTCCAGAATCACACCAAATACCGGCTAAACAAGAGCGGTGCAAGAATTGAGCCTTGTGGGACTCCGCATGTCATGGACGTCCACTTAGACTTATGCTCTCCTATACTCACATAATAACCTCTCCCTTCTAAGTATGCCCTGAACCAGAAAGCCTGACTCAGTTTTCCAGTCTCTCTAATAGTATGTAATGATCGACAGTGTCAAACGCAGCACTGAGATCTAGTAGTACCAGCACTGATATTTTGCCAGAATCAGAATTTAAGCGAATATCATTTATTATCTTAATGAGCGCTATCTCTGTGCTGTGATGCGGTTGGAATCCAGATTGAAAATTGTCCAGGTATCCATTTGAGTTTAAGTATTTGTTCAGCTGATTAAAGTCTCCCTTTTCAATAATCTTGCCTATAAAAGGAAGATTTGATATTGGCCTGTAGTTGCTCAATATGGTGTATCAAGATTGCACTTTTTCAGAAGGGGTTTAACAACTGCAGTTTTCAGGGAGTTTGGAAAAGTCCCAGAAAGAATTAAGGCATTCACCACTTCTAAGAGATCTGCTTCTAAACAGTTAAGCACCCTTTTGAAAAAATATGTGGGAAGTGTGTCAAGATAGCAGGTTGACGATTTAAGGTGCTGTACCATTTCTTCCAAAATGTTGCTATCAGTTTCTTCAAAAGCAGACATAGTATCTTCTTTTTGGTATTGTGGTCGAATCTGTCTGTCCTCTGCATAACTTGGGGATGTGCTAATCACTGTAGGGTATCAGACCGAATCAGACAATTTAAGATTTGATAAAGAACAGTTGAAACACGAGGAGCCGAATTCCACAGAGGCACAGGATGTTCGTAAATCAGATCCTGGCGCCACAAGCCTGAACCAACTAGCAGCTTTGAGTAGCTCACAGCATTTAAACAACACACTTATTGACAATTCCAAGGAGATTGTCAATTTCGGGGTCAAGTAATCAAGATTAAATGGTCAGAGATGCACAGCATGACCATCACACGTAAACCAGTGACGATCACGATCTCTTTGGATTGATTTCCCCCACCTCGACGACAAAGAACAGACTGAGATTCCTTACAGACCTTTTAACCTCTGGTCTTCACAGAATATGTCCTCATCCACAGAATGGCACAGAAACTGCCTTTCCATGCACCTAAATGACACTAAAAGGACTTGTGAGCAACTAATAATTTATATGCATAACTCCATATTATGTATGTAACCCACATGTGTGACTATCAGATCTTAATCATTTATTGTGTATGTATTTTGAATAACTATTGAATAGCTTAAGGGTTCATATTCATGTTTAGTATGTGTGTGTTTGAATCTTCTTGCTTTAAATATTTCTTCCAATCAATTCTTTGTCAAATGTATCATATTCTTGTTATAGAAATCATGTCCAAAA
>NW_015506735.1:71346-100168 GCF_001515645.1 Sinocyclocheilus grahami
TCAGAAAAGAAGGAAGCAAACTCATTGCATTTGCTGTCGGAGAGCATTTCACTGGCAATCTGACTTGGGGGGTTTGTCAGTCTCTCAACAGTAGCAAAAAGAGTGCTAGTGTTGTTTAAGTTACTGTTTATAAGGTTTGAGAACAATGACTGTCTAGCTTTGCCTAGTTCCACATTGAAAGCACGAAGGCTGTCTTAATATATGCTATAGTGGATTTCAAGTGTCGTCTTCCGCCACATCCGCTCAGCTTTTCTGCATTGTCTTTTCATACTCTGAACTGCTGTTGATTTTCTCCAAGCTGATTTCTGTCTGCCAGACTTCTTACTGACTTTAATAGGAGCAATGTCATCAATAACATTTTTAACTTTTGAGTTAAAGGAATCAAGAAATGCTTGGCGTTAGAGATATAGCCTCCATAAATAGCACACTAGTGTTTTCGTTAATGCATCTCTTTCTGACAGAGACAGGTCTAGATTCAGTGCAGAAGTGATCAGATAGTGCTACGTCCTTAATAACAATGGATGAAATGTTTAGACCTCTACTCATGATTAAAAAGACACTTATGAAAGTAAAGTTAGGTGGGGCTGTTTCATTGAGGATTGTTGCACTGCAGCTGACTTCTAGTCATGTTTTGTTTAGAAACATAAAATCCAGGTATTTTTGTGGTTATTAAGTCATTGATTAGAAAAATAAATTTAAATCAATCAGTTTAAAAATGCTAACTTGAAAGCTTAATCTCAGTCATTTACAAGAAACGTACAGTTCTACTGAATGTCAACAAATAATCTGGGAGAAATACTGTAGTTGTCTTCCAATGCTACCTAAATAGTGATCAGTTTTGTAATCGTTCAGGTAAACAGAGTAACTGAGAAACACATGCAACAGAAACGATTAATTATTTACAAAATATGTACAGTCATAGGAGTAGTTTAAGCTTAACTTCATTCAACTTTATTACCTGCTTGAAATAATCCATAAAACAAAATGCGATCTGAGGCGCTCACGACAATAATGTCTGTTTCACTAGCCTGTACTTGATGGCCCCGCCCACGATGGGGTATCCTGATGAATATTCACGTGAGCACCACCAAGTGGAACCAAATATTTCAGGAACTGAATATATTGTAACAACTGTAATGTTCATTGACACGGGCATTTTCTTTTGTGTCTCTTAAAACCTCGAGATTTTTCCGCATGAAACCGCAGAACTTTGGAAACATGTCATACTGTATACCACAGAAAGGGCAATACATATTTATTCTCACTGAACTACTTTCAGAACATATCCGTACTTTCTACCACTAGCCTGCCGTACTTCCTGCACACCTTGATTGACAGATGTCTTGTCCAATTAGCGGTAAGCAATCCATTCTCAAACTATGCCTACCTCTTCCGGTTTGTCTGATTTGTCGTAGTGTTTTCTGACTTGTTATTTTGTTTTTGAATTTGTTGTTGTGCTTTCCGACATGTTATTATGTTTTCTGAATTGTTGTTGTGTTTTCTGAATTGTTATTTTGTTTTATAGATTTGCATTTGCATTTGTAATTTGTTATTTTGTTTTTAGAATTGTGATTTGTTTTGCACTTCTCTACCACCGTACCCGCGGTGTTCTCGTTGAGAATTCAGTTTCTAAAATGTTATTAGAATTAATTCATTTCTAAAATGGTATGATACGGAAAGCCTGAAAAGGATCACAGCAGTATAGACCTACACAGTAGGCTATCAGTCATCAGCATGATTGAGAGACTTGAGTTTAAACGGAGGACGTTTTATTAATCCATCCCTTCTTTTCAGTTTCAATGATTTTGCTAAATCGTGCCAAGTTTAATTGATTCGTTTCCTGTTTTAGTAAGGCTCATAGACTTGACATTTATCCTGCTTGAATTTGTTCTAAATGAAAAACGCACATAACTTCATAAGTACTAAATTTGCATCAGTGAATATGAAATATTTTAACTAGTGTTTTTCTTTCATTTTCCTCTGACTGCAGCCGTCAAATGTAACACATCGGCGAGGAAAAGCTGACGGTTATTTGTAAAAATGAGCTTTGAAGCGTTTGCTTGATAACTTGTGGTTAAAGCACCACTCAGCAGTCAAAAGCTGCAAATGCATTTTGCAGACGTGGCGGCGGCGGCGCCCACGGCGGTAAAAAGCACATTCTGGTTGTCCACCTACTGTATAACACTGCCCACTTTTCGAATTGTATTATTTTTTACTGTCTGTTGGCGCGGAGGAGTTTTTTTACTTTGTGGCATACCGCAGAGGAGGGCTTTTGCAACTCTTCAAAAGACAGAGCAATTTTCAAGGCAGTGTCAAATGTTAAATTTGCTTCCGCAAGCACACGTCTTTGACTTCTGTCATCATAATGCCGCACACATAAAACAGCCTATATATAATAAGTAGTGGACACTTTATGAACTGCAACCCAACATAAATTGTTGCAGTAAGGATACCACAAGACCACTTCTTCACTGGAGGAAGCATTATTATGGATTATGAACTCATATTTTAGTTAAAAACTCCTTAATGTAGTTGATAGTTTTTTGTTTGTTTGTTTGTCTTCTCAAGACGTTAACTGAAGGACTGGAGTGCTGTGGATTACTTGTGGATTATTGTGATGTTTTTATCAGCTGTTTGGATTCTGACGGCACCCATTCACTGCAGAGCATCCATTGGTGAGACACTGATGCAATGCTACATCTCTCAACTAAATGTCATTTTTAGGTGATCTGTTCCTTTAAGATGCAGCTTCTGTGTTTCCTCTGCAGTGCAAAGATGGATTGTGTTGATACTTGATATTTGATCGGTAACAGTACTGTAGTGTCTTGTTATGACATTCAAGATGATGAATACATCATGGATATCTAATTCAACACACATGAAGCATTTCAATGTTTTGCTATTAGTTTTCGTACAGAACCAGAACTTGTTATCAAATGTAAGGTCAGCAAAATCTTGTTCATTTTCAGGACTTCCTCCGATGAATCAAACTGTGATGCAGGTCGAATCCTGTTGAGGGAGGACTCAACCAGATACATATCAGTTCTTCAGTCGTGTTTCAGAGTGTTTTCAGACATTTTAAGCCTCACTATCGTGAACCGATGAAGAAAATGCTTCTTAAAGGGGTTTTGTTCTGGTTGTGGCATCTGGTTGGTGAGTTTTACTTCACATTTAAATGATTAAAAGTATTTTAGTCGAGCTTCATCAAACAAACATCAAGTAATTTTGATCTGTGACAAATTCTGTTCTGCAGGAGTGTTTGGTGCTACAGGAGGGGGAACAGAGTCAGTGATGGAAGGAGAGTCTGTCACTCTGAGACTATACAATCGTTTTGGTAGAATAAAGCAGGATGATTTGATTCGGTGGCAGTTTGGGAAATATGTGATAGTTGATACCAATGTAACGACCGGCAGCATGACTGTATTTGATGATGTTCTTGATGGGAGATTCAGAGACAGACTGAAGCTGAACAATCAAACTGGATCTCTGACCATCACAAACACCACAATGAAACATGCTGGACGTTATGAATTACGGACCATCAACAGACCAATGAGTGTGGTTTACATTCTCACTGTCTATAGTGCGTTAAATATTTATTTAACTGGCTTGTATTTTAAAGTGAAATTTAAACATGAAGCTAATTACTTTAGTAAACCATCATAAAGTTATTCAAAAGTCTCAATCTGTGACAAACCCTGTTTCTGTCTGTGTTTGTGATGCAGAAGAAATATCAGTGACGGAGGGAGACTCTGTTACTCTAAACTTTAATCTTACTGAAATAAGTGAAAATGACATTCTGTGGGAGTATGAAACAGAAACGGCTTTAATAGCTCACATCAACAGAACTGCTGGAAGATTCTCCACATATGATGTTCTTGATGGGAGATTCAGAGACAGACTGAAGCTGGACAATCAAACCGGATCTCTGACCATCACAAACATCACAACTGAACACACTGGACATTATAAACTAGAGATAACTGGAGGAAAACTGTCATCAAAAGCATTCAGAGTTTCTGTCTATGGTGAGTAGAGATGATTTGTCTTGTCCTTCAAATAAAATCTTTTTACAGTTTGAGATTACAGACTCTTGAACACTTTGAACCGAAAATAAGACTGATGATTAAATTTGGTCATAGTTCTTATGTTTTCAGCTCGTCTGCCGGTTCCTGTCATCAGCAGTAACTCTTCAAACTGTTCATCTTCATCATCACAGCAGAATTGTTCACTGGTGTGTTCAGTGGTGAATGTGGGTCATGTGACTCTCTCCTGGTACAAAGGAAACAGTTTATTGTCCAGCATCAGTGTGTCTGATCTCAGCATCAGTCTCTCTCTACCTCTGGAGGTGGAATATCAGGAGAAAAACAGCTACAGCTGTGTGCTCAACAATCCCATCAGCAGCCAGACTCAACATCTGGACATCACTCAACTCTGTCTCACATGTTCAGGTACAGCAGAGCTGATACTAGCGTTTATTACGCGGCTTTGTGGAATACTCTATTCTGATTGGTCAATCGCTTTATTCAAGTATTTCCTAATAATCACTGTTGTCCATACTGTTTTTTCAGACCGCATATTTGGTTCAGGCACGGACTCGCGCACTCTTGATTCATACAAAAGCATCTGCCGCCATCTTGTGTCTCAGTTATTACTTCAGTATTAATATTGAGTATTGTAGCCTTGTTAAGCCATTTGTTTTGACAATAGACTTAAAAAAAATATGGATGACTATGTCCACTTCCTTCCACTATAGAAAAGTGAAGCCAAAACATTCTCAGTATGGCCGCTGTCATTTTGGGAAAATTATGTAAATTGGAGTAATTTGGGTCTGCTCAGTAGTGATCGTGAGGTGGAGTTTCCCCAACACTGTATATATATATATATATATATATATATAATTTATTAATCTTCATTTATTTCTAATAGATTTAAATATTCATATGTTGGTTCATTTCCTCCCTAGAAGATGATTTGAGAACAAACCATAACAAATTCTTACATAAATGCTCAAAATGTGAGTGTTTGCCATGAAATTTTTTGTTTGCTTAAAATGACCAAATATTGCTTTGCTAATGCTAAATTATGTAATATAACATACTTTTATTTGAATAATTTTTTAATAATCTAATTTCATAATAATCTCATCCAGTTTGAAAGGGTCTTTTATTTGTTTTTGTTTTTAAAGATTTATATTTTCTTCAGATAAGACGCACTGATCACACTTGACTGCTGTGTATTTACCATATGTATTTGCATTAATCAATAAAGTTTTCTCACTCTCAAGTTCAAGAGTCTCTCCTTGTTTTGCTACATTTATTATGCCGTGCGCCCTCTGGAGGAGTACAAGCTATGTGTATATTGTAATGAGTTCAGCCACATCAGTATGAAGCTTTACATTATTTTAAACGTTTTTTGTAAACGTTTACATTATCATTTAGCTAATTCTTATACCGCAAAAAAACAAAAACAAAAAAACAGTGAACAGTGTTTTTTTTTTAATCTGCAAGAATTTCTGGAGCACATATACAGCTAAAAATAAAATTTGTATTAATATAATGAATGATGCACATTAATGTAATGAAAGAGGATGTCATTACAGTTGGGTGAACAGGATCGCCATGCAGCAAATATGATTTTGGCATTGCTATTTGCTTGAATATCAAAGAAACCCCCACGATAGTGTCTCCACAGCAGCTCTTTTATAAACACCCTTGCAGCCATGCTTACTAGCTTTCCATTTAAAATGTGATGCCATACGTGAAAATGTACATTTTAAATGGAAATATTAAGAAAAAAAAGACTTTGTTAGATGTACTATGTTAAAGGTGCACTAAGCGAATTTAGCCAAACGATGTTGATATCTGAAAGCACAAAAACAAACACGCCCACACCCCAACAGGACTCGCCCCTATCCTGATATCTCCGCCCCACACGTATGACGTGAAAGCGGTGTGTGTTACTCAAGCGGCAACCGTTCGGTCTCTCTCTTGAACCCAAAACACGGCAGTGACTCTGCGCAACACTTGGTACTGAATAAAGCTGCATTTTTGAAAGAATCGGACGAGTCAGTGATTCAATGACTCGTTTGTTTCTGTTTCCGGTTCCGGTTCCATGAATGATTCAATGACTTTTTCGTTAAAGCAATAGTTCACCCAAAAATAAAATTTTGCAGAAATTTTTCTTTTAAAGATGTTTTTAATCGTCACTACTTTCCAAATGATCCATAATAAAACTTCCTCCAGTGGAAAAAAAATCCATCCCCCGTTGACCTCTCATGTCAAACTTTTGGGCATTTTGGCTTGTAAACAGTGCTTGATCTGTGCATATTTCTTTCCTAGTTGAATATTATGGATTATGGTCTCATATCTTACCTGGAAGCAACGGTTTGAAGTTAAAAACATCTTACAAACACGTAGCTTTTGGCTGTTTCTTTAAGATGTAGCTTCTGTGTTTCCTCTGCAGTGCAAAGATGGATTTTGTTGATACTGATTTCATTTGATTGGTAACAGTCCTGTAGTGCCTTATTATTCTAAATGAATTTATTGATTAAATGTAAGAAATTGACATTAAAGATGATGAAAGGATATCTAATCAAACACTCCTGATGTTAGTTTTCATGCAGGGCCGGAATTCATTTGAAAATGTAAGATCAGCAAAAGCTTGTTGATTTTCATGATAAAGGAGATGGACGTGGGAGCGGAAACTGTGACTGAGGTCACAGCCAGATAAATATTAAAGTTCAGTCATGTTTCAGAGTGTTTTCAGACATTTTAAGCATCACTATTGTGGGCTTTACAGTGAATTGATGAAGGAAATGTTTCTCAAATTAGTTTTGTTCTGGTTGAGTTTGTGGCGTCTGGTTGGTGAGTTTGAAATGTGTTTTTATGGCTTTGTTTGCTTCAGTTCTGGTACCATGTAATAAATTACTGGTTATATTAGTCAGAAAGGATTAACATTCACTGTTATTCTCATATGAAAATAATTGAACTGTGAGATCAAGTTTGAATTCAACTCTGTGTTTAGTTATTAAGGATTGATTCAATTAAATATGAAGCTGAAATAACACTTTAGTGTTAGTTGCATAAAGTCTTGCTATTCAGTTATTGTTCCAAAGAAAAGTTCATTTCTCGTTTCACTGATCATCTTTTGTCTTTGCACTGCTGCACAATGTTCGTCTCTTCAGATTTAAATTATTATTAGTAATGCATTTTAGTGAAGTTCCATCAAACCAACATCAACTGGTTTTAATCAGCTCTGTTCTTCAGGAGTGATTGCTGATGATGGAGAGGTGTTAGTTGCTGAGGAAAGATCGGTCACTCTTAACTCTGGTCTTACTGAAATGACAAATGAGGGTGTGATTCAGTGGAGGTTTGGGAGTGAAAACACTTTAATCGCTGAAATCAATAAACAGGCCAACAGCATGACAGTATTTGATGATGTTCTTGATGGGAGATTCAGAGACAGACTGAAGCTGGACAATCAAATCGGATCTCTGACCATCACAAACACCACAATGAAACATGCTGGACGTTATGAACTGCAGATCAACGGTGTGATCAAGCCTTTTAATCTTACTGTCGCCAGTGAGTTATATACTTTATTCGGCACAAATATACAATTATTAAAGGGCTAGTTCACCCAAAAATGAAAATTAGCCCATAAATTACTCACCCCCGAGGCATCCTAGGTGTATATGACTTTCTTCTTTCAGACGAATCCAGTCGGAGTTATATTAAACATTGTCTTAGATATTACAAGCTGTTTTATTGCCCTCAGCGGGTGTTGCATGGATCCGTCCAAAAGCAGTGAAATAAAAAGCGCCCATCCATAAAAAAAAAAGTGTCTCACACGGCTCCAGGGGTTGAATAAAGTCCTTCTGTAGCGAATCAATGCGTTTTTGTAAGAAAAATATCCATATTCAAAACGTAATAATCACTTTAATGTAGCTTGCGCTCACTGTTGTAAAGGGAAGCAGCTCCGGGGGAATGATGTATAAGGTCAGCTTTGCACATGTGCCGGTGAGTGCGCATGCGCCACAATTTTTTATGGATGGGTGCATTTTATTTAACTTCATTTGGACTGATGCATGCAACACCCGCTGAGTGCCATGAAACAGCTTGAAAGATCAAAGGCCATTTTTAATATAACTCCGACTGGATTCGTCTGAAAGAAGAAAGTCATATACACCTAAGATGCCTCGGGGGTGAGTAATTTATGGGCTAATTTTCATTTTTGGGTGAACTTACCCTTTAATACAAATACCTATTTGATTTTGTTGGTTTATGATATTATTTCATTTAAACATGTCTTAAATCTGTGAAAATCCCTGTGTGTTTGGCGAAACAGGAGTGAAGTTCATGTCGGTGAAAAAAGACGGTTCTGTCACTCTAATCAATGATCTTACCGAAATGATGGATGTTGATCTGATTCAGTGGAGATTTGGATTTAAAGGACCTGTAATTGCTGAAATCAATGTACTGGACAAAACCAGCAGTGTATATGATGATGTTCTTGATGAGCGATTCAGAGACAGACTAAAGCTGGACGGTCAGACTGGATCTCTGACCATCACAAACACCAGAACCAAAGACAGTATTTTTGAACTCACGAGCAACCTTATGAAGACGATTTTCCTTCTCACAGTCTACAGTGGGTTAAATATCAGTTTCGCCTGTTTTACATTTTAATTTAAAGATGCAACTATTAATCCAAACTCCATCCATTTGCTGTCAGTTCTGTTGTTTTATGATAATATTAATTCAATTTAAATTTCAAACTGATAACTTTTCTAAATCATCATGAAGTTATTTAAAAGTCTTAATCTGTGACAAACTTTCTGTTTCTTCTCTATGTGTGTGTTTGTGATGCAGAGGAAATATCAGTGTTGGAGGGAGATTCAGTTACTCTAAACACTGGTCGAACTGAAATGGATTATAAGGAGATTCACTGGAATTTTGGACTTACCAACGTTTTAATAGCTCAAATCAGTGCAGAGAAAGACACGAGTGAAGTGTATGATGCTGTTCTTGATGGGAGATTTAAACACAGACTGAAGCTGGATTATCAGACCGGATCTCTGATCATCACAAACACCAGAAATGAACACAGTGGAGTTTATTATCTACACACTGACACAGTGAAGTGTTACAATCTCACCGTCTATGGTGAGTTCAGTTATTACAGCTTTAAAGATGATCTATATCTTATCATTTACACGTTGTTTTATTTTTAATTAGTCAAACTTACATTTATAACACCCAGGTTCATATTTAACTGTCTATATCAGATTAAAATGCCTTTTTGACCAGTCAAAGTTTCTTCCTCGTCTATTTGAATATTTTCATTCATCTTCAATTATCTTTATTCTCTCATGTTTTTCAGCTCGTCTGCCGGTTCCTGTCATCAGCAGTAACTCTTCAAACTGCTCTTCATCATCTTCATCATCACAGCAGAATTGTTCATTGGTGTGTTCAGTGGTGAATGTGGGTCATGTGACTCTCTCCTGGTACAAAGGAAACAGTTTATTGTCCAGCATCAGTGTGTCTGATCTCAGCATCAGTCTCTCTCTACCTCTGGAGGTGGAATATCAGGAGAAAAACAGCTACAGCTGTGTGCTCAACAATCCCATCAGCAGCCAGACTCAACATCTGGACATCACTCAACTCTGTCACACATGTTCAGGTACAGCAGCGCTGATATTAGAGCTGATATTAGTGTTTATTGACTGAGCTGATCTCAGTTTGATGTGTTTATTCCTCAGACTCTGTCCACTGCTGTGGTTCTACTGAAGCTGTGATCCGATTGGTCCTCTCTGCTCTGGTGGGCGTGGCTACTGTCGTTCTTCTGGTTTATGACATCAGATCCAGAAGAGCTGAACAGGATCGAGCACATATTCACTCATCCGGTACGTTATGTAATTTCTTACAAACCATTTTTGCATATATAAATATTTGTGAGATTTATTAATTAATGGCTTTATATATATACAGTATATTCATCTTTTTCAGAAACAATTGAAATCTGAAGCAGAATGCAGAACTGAAGGTTCTTCAAAAGTCATTTTTGTTCCTCTAGTGTTTTGTCATAATAACTACTGATAATTGCTTGAGCTTGTGCCATCTCTTTTCCTTTTTAATATTTTTTTTAATCCAGTGAGTTATGAGTTTTTTTTTATCCAGTTTAAAAGGCCTTATTGTTTATATTTTCCTCACATAAGACACGCAGATCTCACTTTACTATTACTGCTCTCTACATGCCTTATGTATCTGCCTGCAATTATCAATAAAGATTTCTGTAAGGTTCAAGAGTCTCTCCATGTTTTATTACATTTATGTTGCGCGCCCCCTGGAGGAATACAAACGAAGTAGACCTATATTTTAAAGAGTTCAGCAGAGCACCAAATATAAAGTTTTACATTATTTTAACGTTTTTTGTAAATTATTAAGCTAATTCTTTCACTGCTAAAACAGTGTTATTTTATTATTATTATTAAATAGTTATTTTTGTATATCTGCAAGCTAAAAATAGTTTCAATAATCTGCTGAATAATGTACATTAATGTCATGAAAGCGGAAGTCGTTACAGTTAATTGAACGGGATCAAGACTGCAGCTAATATGATTTTTTTGCCATTAGCTCAAATAGCAAATAAACTCCCATGACAGCGTTCCCGGCACCCCGCAAATTTCCAAACGAGGAAAAATTTATTGAGAGAGTGATTGCTAAAGAAAGATGTCAAATTTACCATCACTCCCTCAGCAGCTGTTTTACAATCACCCTCGCAGCAGTGTTCAGGGGCGCCGCTAGCAATTTTTGGCCCTATGAAAGAATATAAGGTTGGGCCCCCTACCGCACCAAACATACACTATATTGCCCAAAGTATTGGGACCCTCCCTTCTAATGAACAGGTTTGACAACTTTAGTAATTTCCATGAGTACAAATCTTAATGTTTAAGCATATAATGATATCCTCGGGAATCGTGTGCTTCTAATTTTATAGCAACAGTTTGGGCAGGGCCCTTCTATTCTAACACGACAATGCCTCTGTGTATAAGGCAAGGTTAATATATATATATATATATATATATATATTGATTCAGTCAGTGTGGAAAAACCTGACTGGTCTGCAGAAAGCAAAGTCCTAATCCCAGCTGAACACCTCTGGTGTGACTTTAAATGCAGACCTTGAGCCAAAAACTCATCACCAAATACCAATGACTTGTACTTCATATGATAATATCCACGTGAGATGCGCGCACATGTAAACGCCCAATGTAAACAAAGCCTGAGGATAGTCAAGTTCATCGCGGCTACTGTTTGTTTCTGAAAGAAGACGCGCTGTGAGGAATAAGCTAGAATTGACCTCTTTAGAAAAATTACCAGATGCACGCGCTGCTTCATCCAGCAGAGGAGATCAATCTGATGATTTAGTAATGTTTCTTTTTTGCATTAGACTCACCGGCGCATGCGCAACACCGACCTCATAAGTCATCAGCCCAGAGCTGCTTCTGTGTACAACTGTTGGCGCAAGCTAGATTAAAGTGATTATTACGTTTTGAATATAGAAACATGATGGCGCCTCTGTGTTTGGCATGCCATCTGCTGCTCTCCCCGTCTCTGTCTCTGCTGTTCTTAGTATTTATGTTTTTATCTACGTCTATTTTTATCACTGGCTGTAAAATGGCGTTGGTGTATGATCGCCAAACACTTATGGACATTCGAGTGGCTTTTGAAACAGCTAGGACTGACACTTGTCAGAAGCGTCAGAGAAAAAGAGGAAAGCGTGCTGGAGTTGCAGTTCGGCTGAGATCCACTGCTGGTTTGCTGTCTACCGGGCCAGGGATGATACACGGATTACGTCTTCACTGGCATTCGCTGGACTCATCGTATCGATGGCTTCAACCTGTTATCCCTAGCCCTGGCCCTGTCTCTCCGGGGGTTCGTCATGGTGGAGCAAATACTTCTAACCTTCGACCGATTCGAAGATCTACGCAACCCCATGGAGAGGTGTCGCCATTACATGTGGCTTTGATCAACGCGCGCTCTCTGGTAAATAAGACATTTAGATTAAATTACTTTTTTACTCTGCACGCTCTAGATGCCCTATGTATCACTGAAACTTGGATTAAACCTGGAGATTTGAGATTTGGAGCCCATTTACTGAGCTGGTGCCTCAGGGCTGTAGCTTTTTAAATTCCCCTCGGTTATCTGGCCGTGGTGGGGGCTTGGCGACAGTGTTTAAGAACTCGTATATCTGTCGCAGTCTATCAACTGGGACTCGTACTTGTTTTGAAGTTCTGCTGTTTCAACTTTCTCTAGTCAACCCTGTGGTTTTTGCAGTCATATACCGAACACCCAACGTAAATAAGGAATTTAAAAATGATTTTAATACTAGGAGACTTTAACATCCATGTATGCTGTGACTCCAAACCACTATCCAAAGACTTTCCTCGTTTACTCGATTATTTTGACTTTGTGCAATGGGTATCTGGACCTACTCATGCTCAGGGACATACTTTGGACTTGATTTTATCTCGTGGCATACCAGTGCTGGATATAAAAATTGAGAACGCTGGCATATCAGTTCATCTGCCCATATTGTTCTCAGTGTCTCTTGATGGAAATACCCCAAGTCAATCATTGCCACGCTGGACTCGTATATTTACAGACTGCTCAAGCAATGAATTCTCTTCAAAATATGAGTTATTAGGTGCCACTAAGGATATGAACACTCTTACCGGTCACCTGGATATAAACGAGCATCTTAGTATCTTCAACAATACTTGCTCTAATATCTTAAACTCTATTGCACCATTAAAGATGAAAAATCATAAACATAATCCAATACCTTGGCATAATGATACCACTTCTTTCCCTTAGGCAGACTTGTAGAAGGGCGGAACGTAAGTGGAAAAAAGATAGGCTACAAGTCTTATATGAAATTTTACAGGACTCTCTCTCTGCCTTTCAGCGCGCTGCCAAGGCTGCAAAATGTAGATATTTAATCACACAAAACAGCCATAAGCCAAGTATTTTATTCTCCACTATTGAGTGTTAACAGTTGTTAACATTTTTCCTGAGGTATCTGTCTCTTTGTGTGAGAATTTTGCTAATTATTTTAATGACAAGATCTCTCAAATCGTGTCTACTGTGTCAATGTCATCATATGATTTGGTTAATGTTCCATACTCTGGTTCTACTTGGTCTCTTTTCGAGTCTGTTAACCTGAACTCCTTAATCAAAACTCTGTCTGGCCTGAAACCTACAATGTGTCCTCAGAATGTTATTCCATCACATTTTCTTGGACAGATTATTGACACTGTCGGTCCTGACTTGTTGTCTATTATCAGTAAAAGTCTTCAAACTGGGACTGTCCCCCATGACTTCAAACTTGCCACAGTGCGACCACATCTTAAAAAAACAAATTTGGACTCAACATTGCTGGCTAACTTTCGTCCGATTTCAAATTTGCCTTTTTTTATCAAAAATTCTAGAGAAAATTGTTTTAAATCAACTTCAATCTTATTTGTCTAAAAATTCTATTTATGAAAAATTTCAGTCTGGTTTTAAATCTTGTCACAGCACGGAGTCGGCCCTCTTAAGAGTTCTAAATGATGTCATGTTGACTACAGATTCTGGCCAGTCTATGGCTCTGGTCTTGTTAGACCTTAGCTCTGCCTTTGATCTGGTCAACCATGATATTCTTATATCTCGTCTTGAGGCATGTGTTGGTTTACGAGGCACAGTATTACAGTGGTTTAGGTCATATCTTACTAACAGGAGATATGTCATCAACATTGGGCATCATTCCTCCTCTGAGATGCTTTTAAGATCTGGTGTACCTCAAGGATCGATTATTGGTCCGGTATTGTTCTTACTTTATATGCTTCCTTTAGGGTTTATTTTTAACAAGCATGGGGTCTCTTTCCATCTGTACGCAGATGACACCCAAATTTACATCCCCTTAAAGAGTGGTAATAAGCATGCCATAAAGCCCATTTTGGATTGCCTGAAGGAACTGAAACTTTGGCTTGCAACAAATGTTTTGTGCCTCAATGAAAGTAAAACTGAATTCATTATGTTTGGTCCCAATGATCATAGTTTACACGATTTTGAAACTACATCTCTATCACCATACAATACCACCTGTGTCAGAAACTTGGGTGTTTGGTTTGACAATAACCTTAAATTTGACAAGGGGGTTCGTCATGGTGGAGCAAATACTTCTAACCTTCGACCGATTCGAAGATCTACACAACCCCAGGGAGAGGTGTCGCCATAACATGTGGCTTTGATCAACGCGCGCTCTCTGGTAAATAAGACATTTAGATTAAATTACTTTTTTACTCTGCACGCTCTAGATGCCCTATGTATCTCTGAAACTTGGATTAAACCTGGAGATTTGAGCCCATTTACTGAGCTGGTGCCTCAGGGCTGTAGCTTTTTTAATTCCCCTTGATTGGCGTGCAGTGTATCTGGTTGCGATGACAACCTCACATGCTTCCTGCTGCTGCTCTATGTAATCAGAGTGTGAATTTGTAGATTTTCTATAGCAAAGCTAAAATGTGTTTAAAAGTGCGACTGACCAAATCATCAGTTCGGTTTGCCCCCCCATCGAACTCGAAGACATCTCTAATTTGACAGTTTACCATCTGATCTCACTCAGTGACTCTGGGCTATGTAGGACGGGATGAAACCATGCAGTGAATGGGGGGAAATAATTTAGCCGTAAATGCAGAAATAAGCCGTAATTTTCTTTTATTTGTAACTCTTTGGTAGATACATTTATAATTTCTATTACATTACTACTAGTACTGGTACTGCTAATAAAACAGATCTCTGGGGGCCCCAAAAGTGCGTGGGCCCTTAGAATTGTCCTAACAGCTCATTATAACGTAAATGAAATATCAGGGGGAAAAAAACTGATCTAGTCTTTTACACTTCTTCAGAAGAAAGGACCGAGGTAAACTCACATGTGCTTCAAAGAGTTATTTTGCTCAGATTCGACAAAAATACCAACGTCTGGTTAGAGTAGCAAAACTGATAAATGCAATACACGTCATTTACTGAATGTAGTGTGATCAAAGCTGAACATGTTGTGTTCTGATATATTTATATCTAATGTGGTTTGATCTGTTGGCTGGGGAAACAGCTCTGACATCAGCATGTTTATTATTAGATGAATGCGGTCAGTGTATCTGTCAGTAGTTTGCAGGCCTCATTTTCTCTCCTGTTTAAATGAATTAAACATTCTGACTTCCACTCCATACCAAACATCATCTGAAAATATGAGAGAACACTTTTTTTTTTACACACAGTTATAACAGGTTCCTGCTTTATAAAGCCATTAGAGAAACGATTAAATCAGTCTGAAAGGAGAAATATTTGAGAAATTATCAACAAACGAGCTGAAGACAGGAGAAGCCAGAGCCAAACACTCTCAGGATCTCAGGATCAAACGCTGCTTTAAGACACTTTTAACATGTTATGGTCAGTTTATTTCTGTTGAAAATTACGCCATTGATCTACAGGAAGCTGTGGCCTACTCTTGCTCAAAAGAGCTGGACGGTCACACACAACAACACTGAATAAATAGATGGTTATTTAGCTGACGGTGGAGTTTCACATCACTTTACTACAGAGCAGCCTCACATCAGCTCATCTGTGCTTTCATTGTTGAACCAGTTTGTCGTTTATATTTGTGGACTGAAACTGTTGAAGATGTTTGACAGATTTTGGTTCCGTTTGTGTTTGTGGAGCCTTGGTAAGTTTGAAATATGTATTTTTAATTTTGTTTTCAAATATGTTTGTTTGTTTTTCTAAAAACACAGCAGCAGATTTAGTTTCAGTCATGATGTGATTCTCATCTGAAATGTTTTCTGTGTATGATGTTGTGGAGATTAAATCAACTTCAGTTCCTGAATCAACAAATAGGAGTTTTATTCAAAATCACCACAGAGATGCAGTTAATAATCAGTTTTGTTGTTTGGATATTATTGGTCTACTCTAATGCACACCAGCGCACCAGTATAGGCAAGGCAAGGCAAGGCAAGGCAAGGCAAGGCAAGGCAAGCATACACAATGGTAATTCAAAGTGCTTTACATAAAATAAAATAAAAACAATAATCACAACAATAAAACAAGGAATTTGTAGGAGCTAGACGACGTATGATGACGTGTGACGGCATAGTAGTAGTGTCCCAATTCTTAGGGGAATATTTTCACCCCTACCCCTTGACACTCTGTTTCAAGGGACAAGGGGAAGGGGTAGGCGGAGGGGTAGGGGAAAGGGATGGGGTATAAAATAGAATTGGGATTGGGCCTATATGTATGGGTGGAGAGACTGACTTGTTTATTGTGCAAAAAAATGGACATGTTTCTTTCTTCTGTAAGTGATTGATTAAAAAAGTAAGTCATCCGTTTTACATTCTTTGCTGGTCAAAATTTTTTTTTTCATTATGTTATTGTCACCTGCAAACTTTACTAGTTCAAATAATGACTTGAATAGAGTGTATAATTCGCGTGAGTTGCATGCTGACTACTGTAAGTCTATGCTAAGTCAAATGTTGACACTCATTTAATACTGCTTAACTGTGCATGGCCCTGTTGGGTACAGCCTAACTATCCCTTGTGACCAAAAAGGTCTGAACATCACTGTAGACGGTCAGAATGCTGAGTTACTCAAGTACGTTGAGCGTCTTTGGCAGATTGACACCTACCCTACATTCACAAAACGGAGTATCGCCAAAGACCCGAACCTGTCAGAAGCATACTGCACTGAGATGGACAAACTAGAGAAGGCTTGCTACGAGGCAGAAAACGCCCCTCAGGAAGCTGAGAAGTCAGCTGAATCCTGGTACAGTCCACACCATATGGTGAGACACAATGGCAAAAACAGGATTGTGTTTAACTGTTCTTTCCAGTATCAGGGTCAGTCTTTAAATGAGCAACTCATTCCTGGTCCCATACTTGGTCTATCTTTGCTTGGAGTTTTGCTTCAGTTCAGATATGTTTCACCAAGTTCGCCTACTGCCAGATGACAAGGCGATCCTGCACTTACTGTGGAGAAACATGCAAAGAACTTATCAGCCAAAGATCTATGAGGGCCGTTTGGCACAACGTGCAGTCCTTGTTGTAAATGAATGTGTCCTTGAATTAGTCACCCAATCATTCTATGTAGACAATTGTCTTCAAAGTACACAATCAACCAAAAAGGCCAGAGCTCTTGTAGATGGCCTATGGCAATTGCTGTTTACTGGAGGGTTCAATCTTCGCCAATGTGCCAGTAACAAACCTGAAGCTATTGAAGACCTTCCGACAGAAGCAAGGTCACAAAGCAGTGAGCTATGGTTATCCCAAAAGATGTGATGGAACTGTCTCTGTGATTCCATAGGATACAGACGTCGCCAAGAGGAATGTCTCAAGCCAACTTTAAGAAATATCTACAAGGTATTAGCATCAGAGTATGACCCTCTCGGGTACCTAATTCCGTTCACCACCCAGGCCAAGATACTCATTCAGGACCTGTGGCAAATTCACCTGGGATGGGATGACCTCGTAGAGTCAGACAGCCTACAAAACAGATGGCAAACTTGGCTACAGGAGCTGCCCAATTTGGAACAGCTAGAGATTCCCAGATGCTATACTTCATTCCAAGTACATGAGGAAACGTTCACCAGAGACCTGCACATCTTCTGTAATGCATCTGCTGAAAGAGCATATGGCTCAGTATCATATCTATGCACAGAAGACAAGAATGACCATATAAGCATTTCATTCGTGTTGGCTTATTCACGTGTGAACTTGAACTGAGTGCAGCACTTACTGGAGCACAGATGGCCAAAGTCCTCCAAAGGGAGCTCACAGTCACCATCAGGCAAGTCATCCTCTGGTCAGATTCTACCAGCGTCCTTCACTGGCTGCTGTCACACGATAAGAGTGTGAAGAACTTTTTTATTAACCAATGGGACACACTTACAACATAGTGTTGTAAAATGCAAGTCGATTTTTTACAGAGCATTATTTTCAGGTTTTGGTGCAATTAATACTTTTCACTTTAAAATAAGCTTATACATTTCTGTATCTATGTGACAATTTAATTTTGGTATTTCTAATTAAGTGATAAAAAGCAGATGCAAATGTTTTAAAAATGTGCATGCTCATCTCTGTACCATTCAAATGTGCAACACAAATGATGTGTGATATAATTAAAGTAACTTACACTGCAGCAGTTTTCGGTGCACATGAGTTCCTGAACATGATGCATGATGCGATTCCACAAGTGTGTTGAAGTTTTCATAACTTGATGGGGCACACTTATAGTGTTTGTAAAAATGCAAGTGTTTACATAGCTCAATATTTTTTAATACTTTGCATTTTAAAATCAACTTCTAAATGTATGTTCAGTATTCCTTATAACATGACACAATTACATTTTTGGAGCAGTTGAAAAGCACTTGCAAATGTTGTACAAAATAAACATCACCACTACTCATCTTTGCACCAATAAAACTGGCAACACTTTGTTTTTCTACCAAATTATATCATATCTAATTAGCCTATTATATTAATATTTAACTTACATTGGAAAGGTTGCAAAATCTCGGCAAAAAGTCTCACAATTTATTCCAAAACATGATGCATGATGGGAGACACTAAGCACTCTGGAGCAGTATTCTAGATAGTGTGGATTTAGTGTGCATTAAGGGCACTGCACTTTGGTGTTTTTAAGACCTGGGACAGTCTTGTGCACTTGCTTCCTGTCGTGTGCACGCAATCTCTCTTATGTGGGACAGACCCTGACCTCGTTCTAATGTTAGTGAATATTCTAAACTAGTGTCTGCGTACTTAAGGCATAAAACACACTCAAACCATCTCCATATAAGAGCATTATGAACAAACCATTCGTAAACATTCGTACACAGATTTCATGCACAAATTTGTGTGTTCATGCTTAGTGAATGAGATTCCAATGTTTTTCTGCAACATGTATGTACGTTTACTTATAACTGATACAGGACTAATAGTAGGATGTAGCTTCAATCATTAACTCGTTAAACAAATTTTAATCACAGAAATTACAACATTATTTTCCAGTCCTTATAAAAACACTGAAGCTCAAACAGCAGCAGCTTTAGTTTCAGTTGTGATATGATTCTCGCCTGAAGCAAAAGTGTTTTCTGTGCAAACTTCAGTTCAGTTTTGAAAACATCAGAATTTTCATTTGATCCTGTTTGTGAATGATATTTGAGCATATAACTATTTACTTCAATAAAAAAGTCTGTGACAAACTCTGTTTGTGTTTGTTGTTCAGGTGTGTTTGCTGATTCAGATGCAGTGAAGTCAGTGTCAGTGATGGAGGGAGATTCAGTCTCTCTACAGACTAACTCTGAACTACAGACAGAAGATGAGATCATTTGGACATTTGGACACTCAGAGACTCGTGTAGCTGACTTCGATACAAAGCATAGAATTTTCTCCACATTTGATGTTCTTGATGGGAGATTCAGAGACAGACTGAAGCTGGATCATCAGACTGGATCTCTGATCGTCACAAACAGCAGAACCACAGACTCTGGACTTTATGGAGTGGAGATCATCAGGAACGGGACAGTGATCACATACAGATTCAATGTTACTGTCTCTGGTGAGTCACAATTACAGTGTCATTTGTGCTGCTGGTCTTCATAATTTTTTTTTAAAGATTTATTTTAGTGCTGTCAAATGATTAAAAGTTGTTGTTTACATAATATAGGTGTTTGTACTGTTTATATGTACAAACCCGATTCCAAAAAAGTTGGGACACTGTACAAATTGTGAATAAAAACAGAATGCAATGTGGAAGTTTCAAATTTCAATATTTTATTCAGAATACAACATAGATGACATATCAAATGTTTAAACTGAGAAAATGTATCATTTTAAGGGAAAAAATAAGTTGATTTTAAATTTCATGGCATCAACACATCTCAAAAAAAGTTGGGACAAGGCCATGTTTACCACTGTGTGGCATCCCCTCTTAATACACACACATACAGTATATATTTATGTTAATACAATTTATATTATATATAAATATATTTAATAAATAAGCATATTTATTGTGTGTGTGTGTATATATATATATATATATATATATATATATATATATATATATATATATATATATATATATAAATAATATATATACACAGCACACACACATATATTATGTAAATAAAACTTTTATTTTGGATGCGATTAATCGCAATTAATGACTATTAATTAAATATTAGTTTTTGCTTTATCTCAAAATTTCAACTGTCATCATTTCGACTTTTAACTAACACATGATTTTCTTTTCATTTGGTGGAAATAGGCTCTCATGCATTTTTGCCCCAAAAATCAAACAAAAGAAATTAAAAAGATGTAATATGTTTAGCCTAATTTAATGAACATTCAATTAATTACAATTTATTAAGTAATTCTCAATAATCTCGATGATGCTTATCATTTTCTCTCTACTGTAATAAAGTATTTTTATAAATTCTGTAATGAAGCATTAATACGAACGCACCCTGACCTTCTGCCGAAAAGCTGATAAAAATAAACCTATAAGTGAGCATGCAGTTTTATATCTTTCTGTAAAAAGTCCTTAATGCAATGGTTTTCAAAGAAAGCAGCAAAAATTAAATGCAGTACAAGAAATACTACTCTAATATATCAAAGGTTCATTTAAAAAAAATTTTAAAAAGCATTTTTTAAAGTTACTTTAATGGCTATTTATAATATTATTATTATTAATGTTGCCATAATGAAAATCCACTGAGAATATATTATGTAAACAAAAACTTTTATTTTGGATGTGATTAATTGCGATTAATCATTTAACAGCACTAATATAAACTAGGGTGATCATACGTGCCATTTTCCCCGGATGCGTCCTTGCCAGGAATTGTTTTGGCTTTGTTTTTTCCTGGTTTCATGCTTGCTGAAGGTAATGATCGAAAAGTAGTTTGACCAATAACATGCAGGCATTGTACATAATGGACCAATCATGGTGTGTGTGAGAAGGTGGGATCTACGGTCAAAGCGAGGCAATTACGCGTACATAGGATGTGACTTAAAAGCAGCGCGGCTCAGATCGATCAGTGTTTGACGTCAAAGTACCTCGAGAGCATTTTGAAAGCATAAGGAACTGTCTGTATGGTATTTTGATGTCATACACCGATCGGTCTGCACATGCAAAGAAAGCCAAAACCTAGATATTTTAGGCAATATAGAAATCCTGGCCAGGACGCATCCGGGGAAAATGGCACGTATGGTCACCCTAATATAAACATAACATATTTTTCTTAAACATATACATGTATTTGTGTTTATTTTTATATATACATATATATACAACAGTTCATTCTGGTTCTCAAATCTGATGGGAACCGTGAGATATTGTACTGGTATCGCTACAGGAATGCCCTTTCACAATTTTGTATCACTCCGCTTGTTCTAGCCGGGGCTATGTTTTTTTATTTATTATTCACTGAGCTAATCGTAGAGTATGTTAGTTAATATAAGAAGAAACGTCTAGCTTCGCAGTCTCTCTCTCTCATTTGGATGCATTGTTTCTCTATTATAACCTCATTATTTCTCACTAATAACCTAACTGAAGCAGCACATGCGCTTGAAACGAATTCTAAAAGTGACGTATGTTTAACTGCCAACTTGAGCTTTGAATCCGTGGCGGAAGGAAGTAGTTCCGCACAAAAGAGGGTTTTATTAGGCACAGTTGTTTCTTGTTTAATTACACACATGTTCTGTCGAACTGTTGTATAAACGCAATATCACTCGAGTACGAGAGCGATACGTGCAATCAATCTCTATATCAGCGGCTCTGGCCTAATCACAGCTAATTGCTCTTGTACTCGAGTGATATTGCTCATTTATTTATATATATATATATATATACAGTGGGTACGGAAAGTATTCAGACCCCCTTAAATTTTTCACTCTTTGTTATATTGCAGCCATTTGCTAAAATCATTTAAGTTATTTTTTTTCCTCATTAATGTACACACAGCACCCCATATTGACAGAAAAACACAGAATTGTTGACATTTTTGCAGATTTATTAAAAAAGAAAAACTGAAATATCACATGGTCTTAAGTATTCAGACCCTTTGCTCAGTATTTAGTAGAAGCACCCTTTTGATCTAATACAGCCATGAGTCTTTTTGGGAAAGATGCAACAAGTTTTTCACACCTGGATTTGGGGATCCTCTGCCATTCCTCCTTGCACATCCTCTCCAGTTCTGTCAGGTTGGATGGTAAACGTTGGTGGACAGCCATTTTTAGGACCCCCCAGAGATGCTCAATTGGGTTTAAGTCAGAGCTCTGGATGGGCCATTCAAGAACAGTCACAGAGTTGTTGTGAAGCCACTCCTTCATTATTTTAGCTGTGTGCTTAGGGTCATTGTCTTGGTGGAAGGTAAACCTTCGGCCCAGTCTGAAGTCCTGAGCACTCTGGAGAAGGTTTTCGTCCAGGATATCCCTGTACTTGGCCGCATTCATCTTTCCCTCGATTGCAACCAGTCATCCTGTCCCTGCAGCTGAAAAACACCCCCACAGCATGATGCTGCCACCACCATGCTTCACTGTTGAGACTGTATTGGACAGGTGATGAGCAGTGCCTGGTTTTCTCCACACATACCGCTTAGAATTAAGGCCAAAAAGTTATATCTTGGTCTCATCAGACCATCTTTAAATATACACAGTACACACACATATATTATGTAAACAAAAACATTTATTTTGGATGCGATTAATCGCAATTAATCGTTTGACAGCACTCATTTATTTTTGATGTGTTTGCCTTTATTATGATAGTAGAGTGTAGAGCTGACAGGAACTGAAGTGGGAGAGAGAAAGGGGGGTGCGATCGGGAAAGGTCCTCAAGCCGGGATTCAAACTCGGGCCCACAAGCATAACGGCGCCGACTTTTCATACCAATTTTACACAAATAATTAATATACATAAAACAAACCACTTAGTCATTTAAGATCACAAATACATTCTTTGATGCACTTTTTTCTCGCCTTTTATTTCATTCTACTTTAAATCTATTACAAATAAAACAGCTGTAACGTTATTGACTGAGCAGGGGGGTATTCCAGAAAGCAGGTTTTGTGACATACCCGGGTATGTGTGAGGATAAGTGATCGGATAACCTCAGCTTTCGGTTCCAAAATCGGAGGTTACTTTCAGGGTATGTAAGTAACTATAGCAACCTGCTCCGGATCAGGTTATGTTCCAGGGTTAGTTCACTTCAGCGCTATCAGCGCATGCATGATCAGCACATGATCTACTGACAAGCCTTCAGTGGGCGTGACAGATAGCGCACAATATTATATAATTTTACAATATGTAATATAGCCTATTATATATATATATATATATATATATATATATATTGTATGATATGTTAATGATGAAGCGCTAATATAAGTAATAAATAAGGTAATATATTATTCTAATATGGTTATTATTTATTTTATTGGCATATATAACAGTTATCTGTATAAATTATAAAACACTATGACAAGGTAATGTTTAATTTATTATATTATATTATATATATTTATTTATTACATTTATTACATTTTATATTATCATCTCACACATGGATCGGCATTTTCTATAATGTCTAAATTCTAAATCAAAATACATATCTGATATGACTTAATATATAATCAACATCAAACAAACAATAAAATTAATATTCTCAAGGATTAAAGATTAAACAGAAAAAAAAGAAAAATGATTGCACAACCATCAATTAGTTGGTGATATGCACTAAGCATGTAAACGAGCATTGAACAAAAGAAGAAGAAAGAAACAGCATGGCACACTTTTTCTTAGAATCCATTTCCATTGTGACTCGTCGATTCGTCACTCTGTTGAGAATGTCTTGAATCTTAACCAGGAACATACTCTGTGTTGAATGAACTTACTCCCGGATGCGTTTTTGGAACCACATACCTCAAGTAAGCAAGGTTTGGGGTTAATCAACCGAGAGTTCAGGGTTTAGCTGATGGTAAGTTAACCGTGCTTTCTGGAATACACCCCTGATCTAAGTTTGATGTTTTTATTCCTCAGACTCTGTCCACTGCTGTGGTTCTACTGAAGCTGTGATCCGATTGGTCGTCACTGCTCTGGTGGGCGTGGCTGCTTTCGCCGCTGTTGCTGTTCTGGTTTATGACATCAGATCTAGAAGAGCTGAACAGGATGTTTGATTACTGGTTTTTAAATCTTCCCTTAAATACTGAAATCTGAACTTTCTTTGTTTGTTAGAATCTCAGCATTAAAGGGTTAGTTCACGCAAAAAATTTAAATTCTGTCATTAATTACTCACCCTCATGTCGTTCCAAACCCGTAAGACCTTCGTTCATCTTCGGAACACAAATTAAGATAATTTTTTATGGAATCCGAGAGCTCTCTGACACTCCCATAGACAGCAAGGATACTACCACGATCAAGGCACAGAAACATAGCAAGGACATCGTTAAAAGAATCCATGTGACATCAGTGGTTCATCCGTAAATTTATGAAACTATGAGAATACTTCTTGTGCAAAAAAAAAAGAACGACTTTACTCAACAATTTGTCTCCTCCGTGTCACCCTATAGCACTATTTTGGAGAGTATCACGACGCATGGGCATGATTTGTTCTGAGCATAACGCATGCGTGTGTTGTTACTGATGTAGAACACGCATGTGCTGTGCCTTGTTTACATTCAGAGCATGTGTATGTGTCGCGATAAGATGGATTTTGTTGCTGCTGAATTTATTTGATTAATAACAGTCCTGTAGAGTTGTGTTATTCTAATTGAATTTATTGATTAAATGTGGGAAATTGACACTAAAGGTGATGAATATATCATGGATATCTAATACAACACTCATGCAACATTTCAGGTTTCTGCTATTAGTTTTCATACAGGGCTGGAATTCATTTGAAAATGTAAGGTCAGCAAAATCTTGTTCATTTTCATGACTTCCTCTGATAAAACAAACTGATGCAGGTCGAATCCTGTTGAGGGAGGATTCAACCAGATAAATATCAGTTCTTCAGTCGTGTTTCAGAGTGTTTTCAGACACTGTTAAGCATCACTATCATGAACCGATGAAGAAAATGCTTCTTAAATTAGTTTTGTTCTGGATGTGTTTGTGGTGTCTGGTT
Organism: Sinocyclocheilus grahami; assembly: GCF_001515645.1. Taxonomy (NCBI): domain Eukaryota; kingdom Metazoa; phylum Chordata; class Actinopteri; order Cypriniformes; family Cyprinidae; genus Sinocyclocheilus; species Sinocyclocheilus grahami. The sequence continues at coordinate 96,562 of NW_015506735.1, forward strand.
GGTGAGTTTTACTTCACATTTAAATTATTAAAAGTATTTTAGTCGAGCTTCATCAACCAATCAAGTGATTTTGATCTGTGATAAACTCTGTTCTTCAGGAGTGTTTGGTGCTATAGTACTGGCACCAGAGTCAGTGATGGAAGGAGAATCTGTCACTCTAAACACTTATTTTACTCAAATAAAGCAGGATGATTGGATTCAGTGGTGGTTTGGGAAATATTTGATAGCTGAAGTCAATATAACGACCGGCAGCATGACAGTATATGATGATGTTCTTGACGGGAGATTCAGAGACCGACTGAAGCTGGACAATCAAACCAGATCTCTGACCATCACAAACACCACAATAAAACATGCTGGACATTATGAATTACAGAACAACAGACCAATAATAATAATAATAATATGTTTCATTTATTTAGCGCCTTTCCCAGGCTCAAGAATGCTTTACAAGGTACACCAATACAACAAATACTCATTACAAAATAACAATTTAAGTGGACATTGGACATTTGCCCAACTCCGTAACAAATAATGCAGTTGCATATAACAGATTATGTAATAAAGACATAAAAAAGAAAACAAATACACAATGCTATTTAGTGTTGATTAAACAAATATGTTTTAAGCTTTGATTTAAATTCACTGAAAGAGGTGACTGTTCTGCGTGCCAGGGGAAGTGAATTCCAAAGTCTGGGAGCAGTGACAGAAAAGGACCTGCCGCCCATTGAAGATAGGCGGAACCTAGGCACACAAAGAAGTTCTAAACTAGAAGAACGGAGTGAGCGAGACGGAATATAAGAATTGAGTAGGTCAGAAAGATAGGAGGGAGCAAGACCTTTGAGTGCTTTAAAGGTGAGCGGAATAATTTTGTATTGCACATGAATAGATACAGGCAACCAGTGAAGATTAAATGGAATAGGGGTGATGTGAGCAGATTATTTTGTGGAGAATTTTGAGGATAAGTGAGGATGAGGATAAGTTTTATTCTCACTGTCTATAGTGAGTTTCACTGGTTTACATTTTAAAGTGAAATTTAAATGCCAAGCTAATTATTTTAATAAACCATCATAAAGTTTATTAAAATAACCCTGTTTCTGTGTATTTGTGATGTAGAAAATATATCAGTGACGGAGGGAGACTCTGTTACTCGAAACACTGGTCGAACTGAAATGAACAAAAATGATATTCTGTGGGAGTGGGAAACAAAAAAGTGTGAAATCAACAGAGCTGCTGTAATCTTCTCCACATTTAATTGTGCATTTGGGAGATTCAGAGACAGACTGAAGCTGGACAATCAAACCGGATCTCTGACCATCACAAACATCACAACTGAACACACTGGACATTATAAACTAGAGATAACTGGAGGAAAACTGTCATCAAAAGCATTCAGAGTTTCTGTCTATGGTGAGTAGAGATGATTTGTCTTGTCCTTCAAATAAAATCTTTTTACAGTTTGAGATTACAGACTCTTGAACACTTTGAACCGAAAATAAGACTGATGATTAAATTTGGTCATATTTCTTATGTTTTCAGCTCGTCTGTCGGTTCCTGTCATCAGCAGTAACTCTTCAAACTGTTCTTTATCATTATATTGTTCATTGGTGTGTTCAGTGGTGAATGTGGGTCATGTGAGTCTCTCCTGGTACAAAGGAAACAGTTTATTGTCCAGCATCAGTGTGTCTGATCTCAGCATCAGTCTCTCTCTACCTCTGGAGGTGGAATATCAGGAGAAAAACAGCTACAGCTGTGTGCTCAACAATCCCATCAGCAGCCAGACTCAACATCTGGACATCACTCAACTCTGTCTCACATGTTCAGGTACAGCAGAGCTGATACTAGCGTTTATTACGCGGCTTTGTGGAATACTCTATTCTGATTGGTCAATCGCTTTATTCAAGTATTTCCTAATAATCACTGTTGTCCATACTGTTTTTTCAGACCGCATATTTGGTTCAGGCACGGACTCGCGCACTCTTGATTCATACAAAAGCATCTGCCGCCATCTTGTGTCTCAGTTATTACTTCAGTATTAATATTGAGTATTGTAGCCTTGTTAAGCCATTTGTTTTGACAATAGACTTAAAAAAAATATGGATGACTATGTCCACTTCCTTCCACTATAGAAAAGTGAAGCCAAAACATTCTCAGTATGGCCGCTGTCATTTTGGGAAAATTATGTAAATTGGAGTAATTTGGGTCTGCTCAGTAGTGATCGTGAGGTGGAGCCATGGAATCAAAGTCCCGCCCAAACTCCCGAAGATCCAATCACAAGCTCATAATCATGACACCACACCCTATTTTTATAGCATCAAATAACTAGTCAAAAGCTAAATTGTTACACACTTGTACATACATCAGCATGTTAAGAACTACCTAAAATAAATGAAACCATCTTTGGAAAAAATTAATTTGAAGTGTAAATTGATAATTTAGTTTGTCTCACGTCCCATTAGATTACATGGGGAGGGCGGGGTTTATGACCTATTCTGCAGCCAGTCACCAGGGGCGATCGAGACACCCTGGCTTCACTTTTCTCTCATGCGACACACTTGGTTTTGACATTACAAATGTTCGCAGAATATATACAGTTATAAAATAATTTAAAGTCAAATCAATATTTCCCATTCATGTATTTATTAAAGGGGTCATATGATGCGATTTAAATTTTTCCTTTCTCTTTGGAGTGTTACAAGCTCTTGGTGCATAAAGAAGATCTGTAAAGTTGCAAAGACTAGAGTCTCAAATCCAAAGAGATATTCTTTATAAAAGTTGAGTCAGCCACGCCTACCTAAAACGGCTCGTTCTAACACGCCCCCACATGTCTACGTCACGATGTGGGAAGATTTGCATAACGCCCAAATGTTCACGCAAAGAAAGAAGGCGTAACTTTTATTCTTCCTGTAAAAGATAAATAATTAGCTGCTTAGTATCGCTAAATAAATCGCTCTCTGCATTCTGGGCTTTATTCCTCTTTTTCAAAACTATTGAAAAGTAAAGAAATCTCAACAGGAACCATAATTGGTCAAATTTACAGCATTTTACAAACAATCTGACATAAGTTCAAAATAAATCTTGAATGTGATAATGATTTAATCGTTTTTAAATAAATAATAAATGATTTAATTTATTTAAAAAAATAAATTGCCATATTGAGATTATAAATTGAAATGTTACTACAGCATATTTAATTCAATCTACTTTAAATCTATGACAAATAAAACAGCTGTAACCGATATTTAACGTTATTGACTGAGCTGAACTCGTGTTTCATGTTTTTATTCCTCAGACTCTGTCCACTGCTGTGGTTCTACTGAAGCTGTGATCCAATTGGTCGTCACTGCTCTGGTGGGTGTGGCTGCTGCCGCTGCTGCTGTTGTTCTGGTCAGTGGCACAAAAACGGGGTATGCAGTATAAGCAGTGCATAGGGGCGCCACACATAGGGGGGCACCACTTTACCGAAATCATTCTGTGAAAATTTCTTCTTTAATAAAACGTTATAAATAATCAAAAGCTTAGTTGTTAAAAATAATGTAATGACATTTTTTTAAAGGGGTCATAGTATGCTACATGCACTTTTACAAGTTGTTTGAACTGAAATGTG